>NW_025748556.1:0-33366 GCF_021184085.1 Oncorhynchus gorbuscha
GGGGCCCTGGCTACATAGAGGTGGCAGAAGGGGGCCCTGGCTACATAGAGGTGGCAGAAGGGGGCCCTGGCTACATAGAGGTGGCAGAAGGGGGCCCTGGCTAGATAGAGGTGGCAGAAGGGGGCCCTGGCTAGATAGAGGTGGCAGAAGGGGGCCCTGGCTAGATAGAGGTGGCAGAAGGGGGCCCTGGCTAGATAGAGGTGGCAGAAGGGGCCCTGGCTAGATAGAGGTGGCAGAAGGGGGCCCTGGCTAGATAGAGGTGGCAGAAGGGGGCCCTGGCTAGATAGAGGTGGCAGAAGGGGGCCCTGGCTAGATAGAGGTGGCAGAAGGGGGCCCTGGCTAGATAGAGGTGGCAGAAGGGGGCCCTGGCTAGATAGAGGTGGCAGAAGGGGGCCCTGTCTAGATAAGAGGTGGCAGAAGGGGGCCCTGGCTAGATAAGAGGTGGCAGAAGGGGGCCCTGGCTAGATAAGAGGTGGCAGAAGGGGGCCCTGGCTAGATAAGAGGTGGCAGAAGGGGGCCCTGGCTACATAGAGGTGCCAGAAGGGGGCCCTGGCTACATAGAGGTGGCAGAAGGGGGCCCTGGCTACATAGAGGTGGCAGAACGGGGCCCTGGCTAGATAGAGGTGGCAGAAGGGGGCCCTGGCTAGATAGAGGTGGCAGAAGGGGGCCCTGGCTAGATAGAGGTGGCAGAAGGGGGCCCTGGCTAGATAGAGGTGGCAGAAGGGGGCCCTGGCTACATAGAGGTGGCAGAAGGGGGCCCTGGCTACATAGAGGTGGCAGAAGGGGGCCCTGGCTACATAGAGGTGGCAGAAGGGGGCCCTGGCTACATAGAGGTGGCAGAAGGGGGCCCTGGCTACATAGAGGTGGCAGAAGGGGGCCCTGGCTACATAGAGGTGGCAGAAGGGGGCCCTGGCTACATAGAGGTGGCAGAAGGGGGCCCTGGCTACATAGAGGTGGCAGAAGGGGGCCCTGGCTACATAGAGGTGGCAGAAGGGGGCCCTGGCTAGATAGAGGTGGCAGAAGGGGGCCCTGGCTAGATAGAGGTGGCAGAAGGGGGCCCTGGCTAGATAGAGGTGGCAGAAGGGGGCCCTGGCTAGATAGAGTGGCAGAAGGGCCCTGGCTAGATAGAGGTGGCAGAGGGCCCCCTGTGGCTAGATAGAGTGGCAGAGGGCCCTGGCTGGGCTGGCGGCAGAAGGGGGCCCCCTGGCTAGATAGAGGCGGCAAGAAGGGGCCCCTGGCTAGATAGGTGGCGAAGGGCCCTGGCTAGATAGAGCGGCCAGAAGGGGGCCCTGGCTAGATAGAGCGACGAGGGCCCCTGGCTAGATAAGTGGCAGAAGAGTTTGGCTAGATAGAGGTGGCAGAAGGGCCCCTGGCTGAATAGGTGGCAGAAGGGGGCCCCCTGGCTAGATAGAGGTGGCAGAAGGGGCCTGGCTACATAGAGGTGGCAGAAGGGCCCTGGCTACATAGAGGTGGCAGAAGGGGCCCTGGCTACATAGAGGTGGCAGAAGGGGGCCCTGGCTACATAGAGGTGGCAGAAGGGGGCCCTGGCTACATAGAGGTGGCAGAAGGGGGCCCTGGCTACATAGAGGTGGCAGAAGGGGGCCAGACTACATAGAGGTGGCAGAAGGGGGCCAGACTACATAGAGGTATGTTCTGCTTCATGTTCCACGTCAGTACCACTACAACCCAGAGGAGGGCGCTCGTTCACAGAAAAGGTGAGTAAAACAAACACCTCACCCAGCCTGTTACCATAGCAGACACTAGCTAGCCCAGCTGAGGAGCATCCTTCACACAGTGTGGTGTGTCTGTATACGTACAGCTCTACTGCTGCCAGCAGCTGGAGAGAGGTCTCCTCCGTTCATGTAGTAAAGATAGAACAGCAGGTCCTCCCCATACCGAGACAGTTTGATTGCAGCAAGCTGGAAGGAGGAGAGGAGAGGAAAGAGAGGGGGGAAGAGGGAGGAAAAGAAGAGGGAAAAGGAAGGGGGGAAGAGGGAGAGAGGGAAGAGGGAGGGGAAGAGGGAGAGAGGGGGGAAGAGGAGGGGAAGAGGGAGAGAGGGGGGAAAGAGGGAGAGAGGGGGAAGAGGGAGAGAGGGGGAAGAGGGGAGGGGGGGTGGAGGGAGGGGGGCAACAGGTTATTGATCTAGTCAGCTACCTGGCACCATCAACAGAAGCCAACCGTACCATTCTTATCTCAACCATGCTAGATAAAGATGGTTCAACTCTCACAGTGGACAGAGCAGTTACAACAAGTGTTGCTAGTGCAGCCAAACAGAGGGGCCAATAACACGAGGGCCAAAACAACAACGTTACATTGAGCTGGTTAGAAAAGGTACTTTAACCATGGTGGTGTGTTGTGGCCATGTTGGCCAACAGCATCCCAACCCTGGGTTTATTCTGTTTCTGAGGTACATACCTTGTCCCTTATGTGAATGTTGGTTAAATACTCAGATGGAACATGGAAGTCTGGAAGGGAAAAGAGAAGTGGTTAGAGAGAAGCAGACGGGGAAACTGGCAGAATCTATCCCACCTCCAGAGCACTCTGGCTGGGTAGGATACGTACCGATGTCCTGGGGTCGACACGGTGCTGACGCCCAGGGAGATGCAAACTTGGGGTACAGGTTTCTGAAGGACGAGAAAGTGGTCATGCTGTTACTGAGATTATTTTGTTGCCATGTTAACAGGTTACAATGGTGTGTCCTTTTCGTTTTTCGATTAAAAAAAAAAATGACAGAATTGGACATAATAGCAGCCTATTGTCCAGTGAGTGTGTGTTTTTCAGGAGGCTATCGCTCTCAGGCTGTCAGCTACTACCGCTCTCAGGCTGTCAGCTACTACCGCTCTCAGGCTGTCAGCTACTACCGCTCTCAGGCTGTCAGCTACTACCGCTCTCAGGCTGTCAGCTACTACCGCTCTCAGGCTGCCAGCTACTACCGCTCTCAGGCTGTCAGCTGCCTGCTACCGCTCTCAGGCTGTCAGCTGCCTGCTACCGCTCTCAGGCTGTCAGCTGCCTGCTACCGCTCTCAGGCTGTCAGCTGCCTGCTACCGCTCTCAGGCTGTCAGCTGCCTGCTACCGCTCTCAGGCTGTCAGCTGCCTGCTACCGCTCTCAGGCTGTCAGCTGCCTGCTACCGCTCTCAGGCTGTCAGCTGCCTGCTACCGCTCTCAGGCTGTCAGCTGCCTGCTACCGCTCTCAGGCTGTCAGCTGCCTGCTACCGCTCTCAGGCTGTCAGCTGCCTGCTACCGCTCTCAGGCTGTCAGCTGCCTGCTACCGCTCTCAGGCTGTCAGCTGCCTGCTACCGCTCTCAGGCTGTCAGCTGCCCTGCTACCGCTCTCAGGCTGTCAGCTGCCTGCTACCGCTCTCAGGCTGTCAGCTGCCTGCTACCGCTCTCAGGCTGTCAGCTGCCTGCTACCGCTCTCAGGCTGTCAGCTGCCTGCTACCGCTCTCAGGCTGTCAGCTGCCTGCTACCGCTCTCAGGCTGTCAGCTGCCTGCTACCGCTCTCAGGCTGTCAGCTGCCTGCTACCGCTCTCAGGCTGTCAGCTGCCTGCTACCGCTCTCAGGCTGTCAGCTGCCTGCTACCGCTCTCAGGCTGTCAGCTGCCTGCTACCGCTCTCAGGCTGTCAGCTGCCTGCTACCGCTCTCAGGCTGTCAGCTGCCTGCTACCGCTCTCAGGCTGTCAGCTGCCTGCTACCGCTCTCAGGCTGTCAGCTGCCTGCTACCGCTCTCAGGCTGTCAGCTGCCTGCTACCGCTCTCAGGCTGTCAGCTGCCTGCTACCGCTCTCAGGCTGTCAGCTGCCTGCTACCGCTCTCAGGCTGTCAGCTGCCTGCTACCGCTCTCAGGCTGTCAGCTGCCTGCTACCGCTCTCAGGCTGTCAGCTGCCTGCTACCGCTCTCAGGCTGTCAGCTGCCTGCTACCGCTCTCAGGCTGTCAGCTGCCTGCTACCGCTCTCAGGCTGTCAGCTGCCTGCTACCGCTCTCAGGCTGTCAGCTGCCTGCTACCGCTCTCAGGCTGTCAGCTGCCTGCTACAGCTGCCTGCGCTCTCAGGCTGTCAGCTGCCTGCTACCGCTCTCAGGCTGTCAGCTGCCTGCTACCGCTCTCAGGCTGTCAGCTGCCTGCTACCGCTCTCAGGCTGTCAGCTGCCTGCTACCGCTCTCAGGCTGTCAGCTGCCTGCTACCGCTCTCAGGCTGTCAGCTGCCTACCGCTCAGGCTGTCCGCTCTCAGGCTGTCAGCTGCCTGCTACCGCTCTCAGGCTGTCAGCTGCCTGCTACCGCTCTCAGGCTGTCAGCTGCCTGCTACCGCTCTCAGGCTGTCAGCTGCCTGCTACCGCTCTCAGGCTGTCAGCTGCCTGCTCAGGCTGTCAGCTGCTCTCAGGCTGTCAGCTGCCTGCTACCGCTCTCAGGCTGTCAGCTGCCTGCTACCGCTCTCAGGCTGTCAGCTGCCTGCTACCGCTCTCAGGCTGTCAGCTGCCTGCTACCGCTCTCAGGCTGTCAGCTGCCTGCTACCGCTCTCAGGCTGTCCAGCTGCCTGCTACCGCTCTCAGGCTGTCAGCTGCCTGCTACCGCTCTCAGGCTGTCAGCTGCCTGCTACCGCTCTCAGGCTGTCAGCTGCCTGCTACCGCTCTCAGGCTGTCAGCTGCCTGCTACCGCTCTCAGGCTGTCAGCTGCCTGCTACCGCTCTCAGGCTGTCAGCTGCCTGCTACCGCTCTCAGGCTGTCAGCTGCCTGCTACCGCTCTCAGGCTGTCAGCTGCCTGCTACCGCTCTCAGGCTGTCAGCTGCCTGCTACCGCTCTCAGGCTGTCAGCTGCCTGCTACCGCTCTCAGGCTGTCAGCTGCCTGCTACCGCTCTCAGGCTGTCAGCTGCCTGCTACCGCTCTCAGGCTGTCAGCTGCCTGCTACCGCTCTCAGGCTGTCAGCTGCTGCACTACCGCTCTCAGGCTGTCAGCTGCCTGCTACCGCTCTCAGGCTGTCAGCTGCCTGCTACCGCTCTCAGGCTGTCAGCTGCCTGCTACCGCTCTCAGGCTGTCAGCTGCCTGCTACCGCTCTCAGGCTGTCAGCTGCCTGCTACCGCTCTCAGGCTGTCAGCTGCCTGCTACCGCTCTCAGGCTGTCAGCTGCCTGCTACCGCTCTCAGGCTGTCAGCTGCCTGCTACCGCTCTCAGGCTGTCAGCTGCCTGCTACCGCTCTCAGGCTGTCAGCTGCCTGCTACCGCTCTCAGGCTGTCAGCTGCCTGCTACCGCTCTCAGGCTGTCAGCTGCCTGCTACCGCTCTCAGGCTGTCAGCTGCCTGCTCAGCTGCCTGCCTGCCGCTCTCAGGCTGTCAGCTGCCTGCTACCGCTCTCAGGCTGTCAGCTGCCTGCTACCGCTCTCAGGCTGTCAGCTGCCTGCTACCGCTCTCAGGCTGTCAGCTGCCTGCTACCGCTCTCAGGCTGTCAGCTGCCTGCTACCGCTCTCAGGCTGTCAGCTGCCTGCTACCGCTCTCAGGCTGTCAGCTGCCTGCTACCGCTCTCAGGCTGTCAGCTGCCTGCTACCGCTCTCAGGCTGTCAGCTGCCTGCTACCGCTCTCAGGCTGTCAGCTGCCTGCTACCGCTCTCAGGCTGTCAGCTGCCTGCTACCGCTCTCAGGCTGTCAGCTGCCTGCTACCGCTCTCAGGCTGTCAGCTGCCTGCTACCGCTCTCAGGCTGTCAGCTGCCTGCTACCGCTCTCAGGCTGTCAGCTGCCTGCTACCGCTCTCAGGCTGTCAGCTGCCTGCTACCGCTCTCAGGCTGTCAGCTGCCTGCTACCGCTCTCAGGCTGTCAGCTGCCTGCTACCGCTCTCAGGCTGTCAGCTGCCTGCTACCGCTCTCAGGCTGTCAGCTGCCTGCTACCGCTCTCAGGCTGTCAGCTGCCTGCTACCGCTCTCAGGCTCAGGCTCAGGCTGTCAGCTGCCTGCTACCGCTCTCAGGCTGTCAGCTGTCTGCTACCGCCTCTCCAGGCTGTCAGCTGCCTCAGGCTAGCTGCCTGCGCTCTCAGGCTGTCAGCTGCCTGCTACCGCTCTCAGGCTGTCAGCTGCCTGCTACCGCTCTCAGGCTGTCAGCTGCCTGCTACTGCTCTCAGGCTGTCAGGATGAGACAACATGTAGCAGGATGACTGATTAGTGAAGGCTGCTCATCTTATGACTGGAGGAGGGAGATGCCAAGAGAGGTGTACAGGTGTGTGAAAGAGCCACTCCTCGCACCTGTAGCATTGGGATATATTTGGGATATATTTTTTTAGACAAGAGGATAGAGCTCCTCCTACTGGGCCCCCAACACCACTTCCAGCAGCATCTGGTCTCCCATCCAGGGACCGATCTGGACCAACCCTGCTTAGCTTCAGAATCAAGCCAGCAGTGGTATGCAGGGTGGTATGCTGCTGGCTCACCTCTGACCAATCAATAGCGCAGGTGATCCAGAGTGGGCGGGTGTTAGGGGTGTGGCTCCCTGAGACAACACACAGAGGCTATGGTCAGACAGCCTTCAGTGGCTTAGCAGTTATCTTTACACTGTACACGCACACAGTGCACACACCACAGTGCACACACCACAGTGCACAGCTGACATTTGGTGCATGAGAAATGCTTAACAGAAGCTTTTGGTCTGAGGGGCGTCGTCACCAAACACAGGAGATGTAACTCCACTAACCCTCCAGCTATGTAGATAATGAAACTAGTCACATCACTACCCACAGACACAGACAGCAGTTACCCTACACAGCACAGACAGCAGTTACCCTACACAGCACAGACAGCAGTTACCCTACACAGCGGTTACCCTACACAGCACAGACAGAGAGACAGCAGTTACCCTACACAGCACAGACAGAGAGACAGCAGTTACCCTACACAGGCAGAGTAGAGCAGCTGGACCACATTGTATTGTTACTGTGTAACGAGACACACACCGTCTCTGTCAGCTGAACGCACATCACATTAGACAGACAGCAGCTACTCCTCACATCACATTAGACAAACCGTAGCTACTCCTCACATCACATTAGACAGACAGCAGCTACTCCTCACATCACATTAGACAGACAGACAGTAGCTACTCCTCACATCACATTAGACAGACAGACAGTAGCTACTCCTCACATCAGACAGACAGCAGCTACACCACACATCAGACAGACAGCAGCTACTCCTCACAGCACATCAGACAGACAGCAGCTACACCACACAGCACATCAGACAGACAGCAGCTACACTACAGACAGCAGCTACACCACACAGCACATCAGACAGAGCAGCTACACCACACAGCACATCAGACAGAGCAGCTACACCACACAGCACATCAGACAGACAGCAGCTACACCACACAGCACATCAGACAGACAGCAGCTACACCACACAGCACATCAGACAGACAGCAGCTACTCCTCACAGCACATCAGACAGACAGCAGCTACACCACACAGCGCATCAGACAGACAGCAGCTAACCACACAGCACATCAGACAGACAGCAGCTACACCACACAGCACATCAGACAGACAGCAGCTACACCACACAGCACATCAGACAGACAGCAGCTACACTACATCAGACAGACAGCAGCTACACCACACAGCACATCAGACAGACAGCAGCTACACCACACAGCACATCAGACAGAGCAGCTACACCACACAGCACATCAGACAGAGCAGCTACTCCTCACAGCACATCAGACAGAGCAGCTACACCTCACAGCACATCAGACAGACAACAGCTACACCACACAGCACATCAGATAGACAGCAGCTACTCCTCACATCACATTAGACAGACAGGCAGACAGCAGCTACTCCTCACATCACATTAGACAGACAGCAGCTACTCCTCACATCAGATTTGACAGACAGCAGCTACCCCTCACAGCACATCAAATAGACAGCAGCTACTCCTCACAGCACATCAGACAGACAGCAGCTACACCACACAGCACATCAGACGGACAGAAGCTACTCCTCACATCACATTAGACAGACAGCAGCTACTCCTCACAGCACATCAAATAGACAGCAGCTACTCCTCACCGCACATCAGACAGACAGAAGCTACTCCTCACATCACATTAGACAGACAGCAGCTACTCCTCACAGCACATCAAATAGACAGCAGCTACTCCTCACATCACATCAGACAGACAGCAGCTACTCCTCACCGCACATCAGACAGACAGCAGCTACACCACACAGCACATCAGACAGACAGAAGCTACTCCTCACATCACATTAGACAGACAGCAGCTACTCCTCACAGCACATCAAATAGACAGCAGCTACTCCTCACCGCACATCAGACAGACAGCAGCTACTCCTCACCGCACATCAGACAGACAGCAGCTACTCCTCACCGCACATCAAACAGACAGCAGCTACTCCTCACCGCACATCAGACAGACAGCAGCTACTCCTCACCGCACATCAGACAGACAGCAGCTACTCCTCACATCAGACAGACAGCAGCTACTCCTCACATCAGACAGACAGCAGCTACTCCTCACATCAGACAGACAGCAGCTACTCCTCACATCAGACAGACAGCAGCTACTCCTCACATCAGACAGACAGCAGCTACTCCTCACATCAGACAGACAGCAGCTACTCCTCACATCAGACAGACAGCAGCTACTCCTCACATCAGACAGACAGCAGCTACTCCTCACATCAGACAGACAGCAGCTACTCCTCACATCAGACAGACAGCAGCTACTCCTCACATCAGACAGACAGCAGCTACTCCTCACCAGACAGTTTATTATACTGCATCTACTGATGGATAATGAATCTTCACTCCGTCTGACTCCATAAGTTAAGAGTCTAACTATGGCTGCAGCCTAAACTGCTCCTGGATCAGTTATTCCCAGGTCCCGTTGAGAGAGTTTCTAAATGTCCTCCATAAGTTATTCCCAGCCTAAACTGCTCCTGGATCAGTTGAGAGAGTTTCTAAATGTCCTCCATAAGTTAAGAGTCTAACTACGGCTGCAGCCTAAACTGCTCCTGGATCAGTTATTCCCAGGTCCCGTTGAGAGAGTTTCTAAATGTCCTCCATAAGTTAAGAGTCTAACTACGGCTGCAGCCTAAACTGCTCCTGGATCAGTTGAGAGAGTTTCTAAATGTCCTCCATAAGTTAAGAGTCTAACTACGGCTGCAGCCTAAACTGCTCCTGGATCAGTTATTCCCAGGTCCCGTTGAGAGAGTTTCTAAATGTCCTCCATAAGTTAAGAGTCTAACTCCGGCTGCAGCCTAAACTGCTCCTGGATCAGTTATTCCCAGGTCCTGTTGAGAGAGTTTCTAAATGTCCTCCATAAGTTAAGAGTCTAACTACGGCTGCAGCCTAAACTGCTCCTGATCAGTTATTCCCAGGTCCTGTTGAGAGAGTTTCTAAATGTCCTCCATAAATTAAGAGTCTAACTACGGCTACAGCCTAAACTGCTCCTGGATCAGTTGAGAGAGTTTCTAAATGTCCTCCATAAGTTAAGAGTCTAACTACGGCTGCAGCCTAAACTGCTCCTGGATCAGTTATTCCCAGGTCCTGTTGAGAGAGTTTCTAAATGTCCTCCATAAGTTAAGAGTCTAACTACGGCTGCAGCCTAAACTGCTCCTGGATCAGTTATTCCCAGGTCCTGTTGAGAGAGTTTCTAAATGTCCTCCATAAGTTAAGAGTCTAACTACGGCTGCAGCCTAAACTGCTCCTGGATCAGTTATTCCCAGGTCCCGTTGAGAGAGTTTCTAAATGTCCTCCATAAGTTAAGAGTCTAACTACGGCTGCAGCCTAAACTGCTCCTGGATCAGTTATTCCCAGGTCCCGTTGAGAGAGTTTCTAAATGTCCTCCATAAGTTAAGAGTCTAACTACGGCTACAGCCTAAACTGCTCCTGGATCAGTTGAGAGAGTTTCTAAATGTCCTCCATAAGTTAAGAGTCTAACTACGGCTGCAGCCTAAACTGCTCCTGAATCAGTTGAGAGAGTTTCTAAATGTCCTAGAGACGACCAGACTTACTCTGGCGAGTTGAGGTTGAGTCCTAGTGTTGTCAGGTCGCTGCCCAGTGCCAGGTGCACCATGCCAGGGTCCGTCTCCGCTGCCCTGATGAATGTTAACAAGCCAATCATCCCAAACTGGTCTGTTACCATGCCCCCGGGAATGTTCGTCACGCGTCCTGGAGGGGAGGAAAGACCAATGAGGATGGGACCCTCGTGTGTGTGTGTGTGTGTGTGTGTGTGTGTGTGTGTGTGTGTGTGTGTGTGTGTGTGTGTGTGTGTGTGTGTGTGTGTGTGTGTGTGTGTGTGTGTGTGTTTTTGATTGAGTGTGTGTGACCTAGTCTATTAACTGGAGTTGAACGTTGACCTTAGTGCCCGGCTGATGGCAAAATGACCAGGTTACATTGTTCCTGACCACGGAAAAGTCTTAGTTAAAACATTGTAATGTCACGTGAAAAACTACAGTCCAATGCCTTTCTTGTAGCTCTTCCTAGTCATCACCTACACCAGGTCTTCCTAGTCATCACCTACACCAGGTCTTCCTAGTCATCACCTACACCAGGTCTTCCTAGTCATCACATACACCAGGTCTTCATAGTCATCACCAGGTCTTCCTAGTCATCACCTACACCAGGTCTTCCTAGTCATCACCTACACCAGGTCTTCCTAATCATCGCCTATACCAGGTCTTCCTAGTCATCACCAGGTCTTCCTAGTCATCACCTACACCAGGTCTTCCTAGTCATCACCTACACCAGGTCTTCCTAGTCATCACCTATACCAGGTCTTCCTAGTCATCACCTATACCAGGTCTTCCTAGTCATCACCAGGTCTTCCTAGTCATCACATACACCAGGTCTTCATAGTCATCACCAGGTCTTCCTAGTCATCACCTACACCAGGTCTTCCTAGTCATCACCTACACCAGGTCTTCCTAGTCATCACCTACACCAGGTCTTCCTAGTCATCACCTACACCAGGTCTTCCTAATCATCGCCTATACCAGGTCTTCCTAGTCATCACCTATACCAGGTCTTCCTAGTCATCACCAGGTCTTCCTAGTCATCACCTACACCAGGTCTTCCTAATCATCGCCTATACCAGGTCTTCCTAGTCATCACCTATACCAGGTCTTCCTAGTCATCACCAGGTCTTCCTAGTCATCACCTACACCAGGTCTTCCTAGTCATTACCTATACCAGGTCTTCCTAGTCATCACCTACACCAGGTCTTCCTAGTCATCACCAGGTCTTCCTAGTCATCACCTACACCAGGTCTTCCTAGTCATCACCTATACCAGGTCTTCCTAGTCATCACCAGGTCTTCCTAGTCATCACCTACACCAGGTCTTCCTAGTCATCACCTATACCAGGTCTTCCTAGTCATCACCAGGTCTTCCTAGTCATCACCTATACCAGGTCTTCCTAGTCATCACCAGGTCTTCCTAGTCATCACCTATACCAGGTCTTCCTAGTCATCACCAGGTCTTCCTAGTCATTACCTATACCAGGTCTTCCTAGTCATTACCTATACCAGGTCTTCCTAGTCATCACCTACACCAGGTCTTCCTAGTCATCACCTACACCAGGTCTTCCTAGTCATCACCTATACCAGGTCTTCCTAGTCATCACCTACACCAGGTCTTCATAGTCATCACCAGGTCTTCCTAGTCATCACCTATACCAGGTCTTCCTAGTCATCATCTATACCAGGTCTTACTAGTCATCACCTATACCAGGTCTACCTAGTCATCACCTATGCCAGGTCTTACTAGTCATCACCTATACCAGGTCTTCCTAGTCATCACCTACACCAGGTCTTCATAGTCATCACCAGGTCTTCCTAGTCATCACCTATACCAGGTCTTCCTAGTCATCACCTATACCAGGTCTTCCTAGTCATCACCAGGTCTTCCTAGTCATCACCAGATCTTCCTAGTCATCACCTACAACAGGTCTTCCTAGTCATCACCAGGTCTTCCTAGTCATCACCTACACCAGGTCTTCCTAGTCATCACCTATACCAGGTCTTCCTAGTCATCACCAGGTCTTCCTAGTCATCACCTATACCAGGTCTTCCTAGTCATCACCAGGTCTTCCTAGTCATCGCCTATACCAGGTCTTCCTAGTCATCACCTATACCAGGTCTTCATAGTCATCACCAGGTCTTCCTAGTCATTACCTATACCAGGTCTTCCTAGTCATTACCTACACCAGGTCTTCCTAGTCATTACCTATACCAGGTCTTCCTAGTCATTACCTATACCAGGTCTTCCTAGTCATTACCTACACCAGGTCTTCCTAGTCATTACCTATACCAGGTCTTCCTAGTCATCACCTACACCAGGTCTTCCTAGTCATCACCTACACCAGGTCTTCATAGTCATCACCAGGTCTTCCTAGTCATTACCTATACCAGGTCTTCCTAGTCATTACCTATACCAGGTCTTCCTAGTCATTACCTATACCAGGTCTTCCTAGTCATTACCTATACCAGGTCTTCCTAGTCATTACCTATACCAGGTCTTCCTAGTCATCACCTACACCAGGTCTTCATAGTCATCACCAGGTCTTCATAGTCATCACCAATACCAGGTCTTCCTAGTCATCACCAGGTCTTCCTAGTCATCACCTACACCAGGTCTTCATAGTCATCACCTACACCAGGTCTTCATAGTCATCACCAGGTCTTCATAGTCATCACCAGGTCTTCATAGTCATCACCAATACCAGGTCTTCCTAGTCATCACCAGGTCTTCCTAGTCATCACCTATACCAGGTCTTCCTAGTCATTACCAGGTCTTCCTAGTCATTACCTATACCAGGTCTTCCTAGTCATCACCTATACCAGGTCTTCCTGGTCATTTACCAGGTCTTCCTAGTTATCTTCAAGGTCTTCTAGTCATCACCTACGCAGGTCTTCCTAGTCATCCACTGAGTCTTCCCTAGTCATCACCTACAACAGGTCTTCCTAGTCATCCTTAGTCTTCCTAGTCATCACATACACCAGGTCTTCCTAGTCATCACCTACACCAGGTATTCCTAGTCATCACCTACACCAGGTCTTCCTAGTCATCACCAGGTCTTCATAGTCATCACCAATACCAGGTCTTCCTAGTCATCACCAGGTCTTCCTAGTCATCACCTACACCAGGTCTTCATAGTCATCACCAGGTCTTCATAGTCATCACCAGGTCTTCATAGTCATCACCAGGTCTTCATAGTCATCACCAATACCAGGTCTTCCTAGTCATCACCTATACCAGGTCTTCCTAGTCATTACCAGGTCTTCCTAGTCATTACCTATACCAGGTCTTCCTAGTCATCACCTATACCAGGTCTTCCTAGTCATCACCTATACCAGGTCTTCCTAGTCATCACCAGGTCTTCCTAGTCATCACCAGGTCTTCCTAGTCATCACCTACACCAGGTCTTCATAGTCATCACCAGGTCTTCATAGTCATCACCAGGTCTTCCTAGTCATTACCTACACCAGGTCTTCCTAGTCATCACCTACACCAGGTCTTCCTAGTCATCACCTATACCAGGTCTTCCTAGTCATCACCTACACCAGGTCTTCCTAGTCATCACCTACACCCAGGTCTTCCTAGTCATCACCAGGTCTTCCTAGTCATCACCTACAACAGGTCTTCCTAGTCATCACCAGGTCTTCCTAGTCATCACCTACACCCAGGTCTTCCAGTGTCCACCTACCAGGTATTCCTAGTCATCACCCCCACCACCCAGGTCTTCCTAGTCATCACCTACAACAGAGTCTTCCTAGTCATCGCAGGTCTTCTAGTCATCACCAGGTCTTCCTAGTCATACAGGTCTTCCTAGTCTCACCACACCAGGTCTTCCTAGTCATCACCTACACCAGGTCTTCCTAGTCATCACCTACACCAGGTCTTCTAGTCATCACCTACACCAGGTCTTCCTAGTCATCACCTACACCAGGTCTTCCTAGTCATCACCTACACCAGGTCTTCCTAGTCATCATCTACACCAGGTCTTCCTAGTCATCACCTACACCAGGTCTTCCTAGTCATCACCTACACCAGGTCTTCCTGGTCATCACCTACACCAGGTCTTCCTGGTCACCTACACCAGGTCTTCATAGTCATCACCCAGGTCTTCCTAGTCATTACCTATACCAGGTCTTCCTAGTCATCACCTACACCAGGTCTTCCTAGTCATTACCTACACCAGGCCTCCTAGTCATTACCACACCAGGTCTTCCTAGTCATTACCTATACCAGTTCTTCCTAGTCATTACCTATACCAGGTCTTCCTAGTCATCACCTACACCAGGTCTTCATAGTCATCACCAATACCAGGTCTTCCTAGTCATCCCAGGTCTTCTAGTCATCACCTACACCAGGTCTTCATAGTCATCACCAGGTCTTCATAAATTCATCACCAGGTCTTCATAGTCATTACCTATACCAGGTCTTCCTAGTCATCACCCTACACCAGGTCTTCATAGTCATCACCAGGTCTTCCTAATCATCCTATACCAGGTCTTCCTAGTCATTAAGGTCTTCCTAGTCATTACCTATACCAGGTCTTCCTAGTCATCACCTATACAAGGTCTTCCTGGTCATTACCAGGTCTTCCTAGTCATTACCTATACCAGGTCTTCCTAGTCATCACTATGCAAGTCTTCCTGGTCATTACCAGGTCTTCCTAGTCATTACCTATACCAGGTCTTCCTAGTCATCACCTACACCAGGTCTTCCTAGTCATCACCTACACCAGGTCTTCCTAGTCATCACCTACACCAGGTCTTCCTAGTCATCACCTACCAGGTCTTCCTAGTCATCACCTACACCAGGTCTTCATAGTCATCACCAGGTCTTCATAGTCATCACCAATACCAGGTCTTCCTAGTCATCACCAGGTCTTCCTAGTCATCACCCCTACACCAGGATTATTCATGGTCATCCACGGAATAACGTCGTCATAGATCTTCCTAATTATCTTAGGTCTTCTAGTCATACTTAGGTCTTCCTAGTCATCACAGGTCTTCTAGTCATCACCAGGTCTTCTAGTCATCACCAGGTCTTCCTAGTCATCACCTATACCAGGTCTTCCTAGTCATTACCAGGTCTTCCTAGTCATTACCTATACCAGGTCTTCCTAGTCATCACCTATACCAGGTCTTCCTGGTCATTACCAGGTCTTCCTAGTCATTACCTATACCAGGTCTTCCTAGTCATCACCAGGTCTTCATAGTCATCACCTATACCAGGTCTTCATAGTCATCACCTATACCAGGTCTTCATAGTCATCACCAGGTCTTCCCTAGTCATTACCTATACCAGGTCTTCATAGTCATCACCAGGTCTCCCTAGTCATTACCTATACCAGGTCTTCCTAGTCATTACCTATACCAGGTCTTCCTAGTCATCACCTATACCAGGTCTTCCTAGTCATCACCTATACCAGGTCTTCCTAGTCATCACCTATACCAGGTCTTCCTAGTCATTACCTATACCAGGTCTTCATAGTCATCACCAGGTCTTCCTAGTCATTACCTATACCAGGTCTTCCTAGTCATTACCTATACCAGGTCTTCCTAGTCATTACCTATACCAGGTCTTCCTAGTCATTACCTACACCAGGTCTTCCTAGTCATTACCTACACCAGGTCTTCCTAGTCATTACCTACACCAGGTCTTCCTAGTCATTACCTACACCAGGTCTTCCTAGTCATCACCTACACCAGGTCTTCCTAGTCATCACCTACACCAGGTCTTCCTAGTCATCACCTACACCAGGTCTTCCTAGTCATCACCTACACCAGGTCTTCCTAGTCATTACCTATACCAGGTCTTCCTAGTCATCACCTATACCAGGTCTTCATAGTCATCACCAGGTCTTCCTAGTCATTACCTATACCAGGTCTTCCTAGTCATTACCTATACCAGGTCTTCCTAGTCATTACCTATACCAGGTCTTCCTAGTCATTACCTATACCAGGTCTTCCTAGTCATTACCTATACCAGGTCTTCCTAGTCATCACCTACACCAGGTCTACCTAGTCATCACCTACACCAGGTCTTCCTAGTCATTACCTATACCAGGTCTTCCTAGTCATTACCTATACCAGGTCTTCCTAGTCATTACCTATACCAGGTCTTCCTAGTCATCACCTATACCAGGTCTTCCTAGTCATCACCTATACCAGGTCTTCCTAGTCATCACCTATACCAGGTCTTCCTAGTCATCACCTATACCAGGTCTTCCTAGTCATTACCTATACCAGGTCTTCATAGTCATCACCAGGTCTTCCTAGTCATTACCTATACCAGGTCTTCCTAGTCATTACCTATACCAGGTCTTCCTAGTCATTACCTATACCAGGTCTTCCTAGTCATTACCTACACCAGGTCTTCCTAGTCATTACCTACACCAGGTCTTCCTAGTCATTACCTACACCAGGTCTTCCTAGTCATCACCTACACCAGGTCTTCCTAGTCATCACCTACACCAGGTCTTCCTAGTCATCACCTACACCAGGTCTTCCTAGTCATCACCTACACCAGGTCTTCCTAGTCATTACCTATACCAGGTCTTCCTAGTCATCACCTATACCAGGTCTTCATAGTCATCACCAGGTCTTCCTAGTCATTACCTATACCAGGTCTTCCTAGTCATTACCTATACCAGGTCTTCCTAGTCATTACCTATACCAGGTCTTCCTAGTCATTACCTATACCAGGTCTTCCTAGTCATTACCTATACCAGGTCTTCCTAGTCATCACCTACACCAGGTCTTCCTAGTCATCACCTACACCAGGTCTTCCTAGTCATTACCTATACCAGGTCTTCCTAGTCATTACCTATACCAGGTCTTCCTAGTCATTACCTATACCAGGTCTTCCTAGTCATTACCTATACCAGGTCTTCCTAGTCATCACCTACACCAGGTCTTCCTAGTCATCACCTACACCAGGTCTTCCTAGTCATCACCTATACCAGGTCTTCCTAGTCATTACCTATACCAGGTCTTCATAGTCATCACCAGGTCTTCCTAGTCATTACCTATACCAGGTCTTCCTAGTCATTACCTATACCAGGTCTTCCTAGTCATTACCTACACCAGGTCTTCCTAGTCATTACCTACACCAGGTCTTCCTAGTCATCACCTACACCAGGTCTTCCTAGTCATCACCTACACCAGGTCTTCCTAGTCATCACCTACACCAGGTCTTCCTAGTCATCACCTACACCAGGTCTTCCTAGTCATCACCTACACCAGGTCTTCCTAGTCATCACCTACACCAGGTCTTCCTAGTCATCACCTACACCAGGTCTTCCTAGTCATCACCTACACCAGGTCTTCCTAGTCATCACCTACACCAGGTCTTCCTAGTCATCACCTATACCAGGTCTTCCTAGTCATCACCTACACCAGGTCTTCCTGGTCATCACCTACACCAGGTCTTCCTGGTCATCACCTACACCAGGTCTTCATAGTCATCACCAGGTCTTTCTAGTCATTACCTATACCAGGTCTTCCTAGTCATCACCTACACCAGGTCTTCCTAGTCATTACCTACACCAGGTCTTCCTAGTCATTACCTACACCAGGTCTTCCTAGTCATTACCTACACCAGGTCTTCCTAGTCATTACCTATACCAGGTCTTCCTAGTCATCACCTACACCAGGTCTTCATAGTCATCACCAATACCAGGTCTTCCTAGTCATCACCAGGTCTTCCTAGTCATCACCTACACCAGGTCTTCATAGTCATCACCAGGTCTTCATAGTCATCACCAGGTCTTCATAGTCATCACCAGGTCTTCATAGTCATTACCTATACCAGGTCTTCCTAGTCATCACCAGGTCTTCTTAGTCATCACCTATACCAGGTCTTCCTAGTCATTACCAGGTCTTCCTAGTCATTACCTATACCAGGTCTTCCTAGTCATCACCTATACCAGGTCTTCCTGGTCATTACCAGGTCTTCCTAGTCATTACCTATACCAGGTCTTCCTAGTCATCACCTATACCAGGTCTTCCTGGTCATTACCAGGTCTTCCTAGTCATTACCTATACCAGGTCTTCCTAGTCATCACCAGGTCTTCCTAGTCATCACCTATACCAGGTCTTCATAGTCATCACCTACAACAGGTCTTCCTAGTCATCACCTACACCAGGTCTTCATAGTCATCACCAGGTCTTCATAGTCATCACCAATACCAGGTCTTCCTAGTCATCACCAGGTCTTCCTAGTCATCACCAGGTCTTCATAGTCATCACCAGGTCTTCATAGTCATCACCAGGTCTTCATAGTCATCACCAGGTCTTCCTAGTCATCACCAGGTCTTCCTAGTCATCACCAGGTCTTCCTAGTCATCACCTATACCAGGTCTTCCTAGTCATTACCAGGTCTTCCTAGTCATTACCTATACCAGGTCTTCCTAGTCATCACCTATACCAGGTCTTCCTGGTCATTACCAGGTCTTCCTAGTCATTACCTATACCAGGTCTTCCTAGTCATCACCAGGTCTTCCTAGTCATCACCTACACCAGGTCTTCCTAGTCATTACCTATACCAGGTCTTCATAGTCATCACCAGGTCTTCCTAGTCATTACCTATACCAGGTCTTCCTAGTCATTACCTATACCAGGTCTTCCTAGTCATTACCTATACCAGGTCTTCCTAGTCATTACCTATACCAGGTCTTCCTAGTCATCACCTATACCAGGTCTTCATAGTCATCACCTATACCAGGTCTTCATAGTCATCACCAGGTCTTCCTAGTCATTACCTATACCAGGTCTTCCTAGTCATTACCTATACCAGGTCTTCCTAGTCATTACCTATACCAGGTCTTCCTAGTCATCACCTATACCAGGTCTTCCTAGTCATCACCTATACCAGGTCTTCCTAGTCATCACCTATACCAGGTCTTCCTAGTCATCACCTATACCAGGTCTTCCTAGTCATCACCTACACCAGGTCTTCCTAGTCATCACCTACACCAGGTCTACCTAGTCATCACCTACACCAGGTCTACCTAGTCATCACCTACACCAGGTCTTCCTAGTCATTACCTATACCAGGTCTTCCTAGTCATTACCTATACCAGGTCTTCCTAGTCATTACCTATACCAGGTCTTCCTAGTCATCACCTATACCAGGTCTTCCTAGTCATCACCTACACCAGGTCTACCTAGTCATCACCTACACCAGGTCTACCTAGTCATCACCTACACCAGGTCTACCTAGTCATCACCTACACCAGGTCTTCCTAGTCATTACCTATACCAGGTCTTCCTAGTCATTACCTATACCAGGTCTTCCTAGTCATCACCTATACCAGGTCTTCCTAGTCATCACCTATACCAGGTCTTCCTAGTCATCACCTATACCAGGTCTTCCTAGTCATCACCTATACCAGGTCTTCCTAGTCATCACCTATACCAGGTCTTCCTAGTCATCACCTATACCAGGTCTTCCTAGTCATCACCTATACCAGGTCTTCCTAGTCATCACCTATACCAGGTCTTCCTAGTCATTACCTATACCAGGTCTTCATAGTCATCTCCAGGTCTTCCTAGTCATTACCTATACCAGGTCTTCCTAGTCATTACCTATACCAGGTCTTCCTAGTCATTACCTATACCAGGTCTTCCTAGTCATTACCTACACCAGGTCTTCCTAGTCATCACCTACACCAGGTCTTCCTAGTCATCACCTACACCAGGTCTTCCTAGTCATCACCTACACCAGGTCTTCCTAGTCATTACCTATACCAGGTCTTCCTAGTCATCACCTATACCAGGTCTTCCTAGTCATCACCTATACCAGGTCTTCCTAGTCATCACCTATACCAGGTCTTCCTAGTCATCACCTATACCAGGTCTTCCTAGTCATCACCTATACCAGGTCTTCATAGTCATCACCTATACCAGGTCTTCCTAGTCATCACCTACACCAGGTCTTCATAGTCATCACCTACACCAGGTCTTCATAGTCATCACCTACACCAGGTCTTCATAGTCATCACCTATACCAGGTCTTCCTAGTCATCACCTATACCAGGTCTTCATAGTCATCACCTATACCAGGTCTTCCTAGTCATTACCTATACCAGGTCTTCCTAGTCATTACCTATACCAGGTCTTCCTAGTCATCACCAGGTCTTCCTAGTCATTACCTATACCAGGTCTTCCTAGTCATTACCTATACCAGGTCTTCCTAGTCATCACCTATACCAGGTCTTCCTAGTCATCACCTACACCAGGTCTTCATAGTCATCACCAGGTCTTCATAGTCATCACCAATACCAGGTCTTCCTAGTCATCACCAATACCAGGTCTTCCTAGTCATCACCAGGTCTTCCTAGTCATCACCTATACCAGGTCTTCCTAGTCATTACCAGGTCTTCCTAGTCATCACCTATACCAGGTCTTCCTAGTCATCACCTACACCAGGTCTTCATAGTCATCACCAGGTCTTCATAGTCATCACCAATACCAGGTCTTCCTAGTCATCACCAGGTCTTCCTAGTCATCACCTACACCAGGTCTTCATAGTCATCACCAGGTCTTCATAGTCATCACCAGGTCTTCATAGTCATCACCAATACCAGGTCTTCCTAGTCATCACCAGGTCTTCCTAGTCATCACCTATACCAGGTCTTCCTAGTCATTACCAGGTCTTCCTAGTCATTACCTATACCAGGTCTTCCTAGTCATCACCTATACCAGGTCTTCCTGGTCATTACCAGGTCTTCCTAGTCATGGGTTTCTGTACAGCACTTTGAGATATCAGCTGATGTACGAAGGGCTATATAAATAAATTTGATTTGATTTGATTTGATTACCTATACCAGGTCTTCCTAGTCATCACCAGGTCTTCCTAGTCATCACCTACACCAGGTCTTCATAGTCATCACCTACACCAGGTCTTCATAGTCATCACCAGGTCTTCATAGTCATCACCAGGTCTTCCTAGTCATTACCTACACCAGGTCTTCCTAGTCATCACCTACACCAGGTCTTCCTAGTCATCACCTACACCAGGTCTTCCTAGTCATCACCTACACCAGGTCTTCCTAGTCATCACCTACACCAGGTCTTCCTAGTCATCACCTACACCAGGTCTTCCTAGTCATCACCTACACCAGGTCTTCCTAGTCATCACCTACACCAGGTCTTCCTAGTCATCACCAGGTCTTCCTAGTCATCACCTACACCAGGTCTTCCTAGTCATCACCTACACCAGGTCTTCCTAGTCATCACCTACACCAGGTATTCCTAGTCATCACCTACACCAGGTCTTCCTAGTCATCACCTACAACAGGTCTTCCTAGTCATCACCAGGTCTTCCTAGTCATCACCAGGTCTTCCTAGTCATCACCTACACCAGGTCTTCCTAGTCATCACCTACACCAGGTCTTCCTAGTCATCACCTACACCAGGTCTTCCTAGTCATCACCTACACCAGGTCTTCCTAGTCATCACCTACACCAGGTCTTCCTAGTCATCACCTACACCAGGTCTTCCTAGTCATCACCTATACCAGGTCTTCCTAGTCATCACCTACACCAGGTCTTCCTGGTCATCACCTACACCAGGTCTTCCTGGTCATCACCTACACCAGGTCTTCATAGTCATCACCAGGTCTTTCTAGTCATTACGTATACCAGGTCTTCCTAGTCATCACCTACACCAGGTCTTCCTAGTCATTACCTACACCAGGTCTTCCTAGTCATTACCTACACCAGGTCTTCCTAGTCATTACCTACACCAGGTCTTCCTAGTCATTACCTATACCAGGTCTTCCTAGTCATCACCTACACCAGGTCTTCATAGTCATCACCAATACCAGGTCTTCCTAGTCATCACCAGGTCTTCCTAGTCATCACCTACACCAGGTCTTCATAGTCATCACCAGGTCTTCATAGTCATCACCAGGTCTTCATAGTCATTACCTATACCAGGTCTTCCTAGTCATCACCTACACCAGGTCTTCATAGTCATCACCAATACCAGGTCTTCCTAGTCATCACCAGGTCTTCCTAGTCATCACCAGGTCTTCCTAGTCATCACCTATACCAGGTCTTCCTAGTCATTACCAGGTCTTCCTAGTCATTACCTATACCAGGTCTTCCTAGTCATCACCTATACCAGGTCTTCCTGGTCATTACCAGGTCTTCCTAGTCATTACCTATACCAGGTCTTCCTAGTCATCACCTATACCAGGTCTTCCTGGTCATTACCAGGTCTTCCTAGTCATTACCTATACCAGGTCTTCCTAGTCATCACCAGGTCTTCCTAGTCATCACCTATACCAGGTCTTCATAGTCATCACCTACAACAGGTCTTCCTAGTCATCACCTACAACAGGTCTTCCTAGTCATCACCTACACCAGGTCTTCATAGTCATCACCAGGTCTTCATAGTCATCACCAATACCAGGTCTTCCTAGTCATCACCAGGTCTTCCTAGTCATCACCAGGTCTTCATAGTCATCACCAGGTCTTCATAGTCATCACCAGGTCTTCATAGTCATCACCAGGTCTTCCTAGTCATCACCTATACCAGGTCTTCCCTAGTCATTACCTATACCAGGTCTTCCTAGTCATTACCAGGTCTTCCTAGTCATTACCAGGTCTTCCTAGTCATTACCTATACCAGGTCTTCCTAGTCATCACCTATACCAGGTCTTCCTGGTCATTACCAGGTCTTCCTAGTCATTACCTATACCAGGTCTTCCTAGTCATCACCAGGTCTTCCTAGTCATCACCTACACCAGGTCTTCCTAGTCATTACCTATACCAGGTCTTCATAGTCATCACCAGGTCTTCCTAGTCATTACCTATACCAGGTCTTCCTAGTCATTACCTATACCAGGTCTTCCTAGTCATTACCTATACCAGGTCTTCCTAGTCATTACCTATACCAGGTCTTCATAGTCATCACCTATACCAGGTCTTCCTAGTCATTACCTATACCAGGTCTTCATAGTCATCACCAGGTCTTCCTAGTCATTACCTATACCAGGTCTTCCTAGTCATTACCTATACCAGGTCTTCCTAGTCATTACTATACCAGGTCTTCCTAGTCATTACCTATACCAGGTCTTCCTAGTCATCACCTATACCAGGTCTTCCCTAGTCATCACCTATACCCAGGTCTTCTAGTCATCACCTACACCAGGTCTTCCTAGTCATCACCTACAGGTCTTCCTAGTCATCACCAGGTCTTCCTAGTCATCACCAGGGTCTTCTAGTCATCACCTACACCAGGTCTTCCTAGTCATTACCTATACCAGGTCTTCATGGTCATCACCAGGTCTTCCTAGTCATTACCTATACCAGGTCTTCCTAGTCATTACCTATACCAGGTCTTCCCTAGTCATTACCTATACCAGGTCTTCCTAGTCATTACCTATACCAGGTCTTCCTAGTCATCACCTATACCAGGTCTTCCTAGTCATCACCTACACCAGGTCTTCCTAGTCATCACCTACACCAGGTCTTCCTAGTCATCACCTACACCAGGTCTTCCTAGTCATTACCTACACCAGGTCTTCCTAGTCATCACCCATACCAGGTCTTCCTAGTCATTACCTATACCAGGTCTTCCTAGTCATCACCTATACCAGGTCTTCCTAGTCATCACCTATACCAGGTCTTCCTAGTCATCACCTATACCAGGTCTTCCTAGTCATCACCTATACCAGGTCTTCCTAGTCATCACCTATACCAGGTCTTCATAGTCATCACCTATACCAGGTCTTCCTAGTCATCACCTACACCAGGTCTTCATAGTCATCACCTACACCAGGTCTTCATAGTCATCACCTATACCAGGTCTTCCTAGTCATCACCTATACCAGGTCTTCATAGTCATCACCTATACCAGGTCTTCCTAGTCATCACCTATACCAGGTCTTCCTAGTCATTACCTATACCAGGTCTTCCTAGTCATCACCTACACCATGTCTTCCTAGTCATTACCACACTAGGTCTTCCTAGTCATTACCTATACCAGGTCTTCCTAGTCATTACCTATACCAGGTCTTCCTAGTCATTACCTATACCAGGTCTTCCTAGTCATTACCTATAACAGGTCTTCCTAGTTATCACCTACACCAGGTCTTCCTAGTCATCACCTACACCAGGTCTTCATAGTCATCACCTACACCAGGTCTTCATAGTCATCACCAGGTCTTCCTAAGTCATTACCTATACCAGGTCTTCATAGTCATCACCTACACCAGGTCTTCATAGTCATCACCTACACCAGGTCTTCATAGTCATCACCAGGTCTTCCTAGTCATTACCTATACCAGGTCTTCCTAGTCATTACCTATACCCAGGTCTTCCTAGTCATCACCCTACACCAGGTCTTCCTAGTCATCACCTACACCAGGTCTTCATAGTCATCGCAGGTCTTCCTAGTCATCAGGTCTTCCTAGTCATCACCTATACCAGGTCTTCCTAGTCATCACCTACACCAGGTCTTCCTAGTCATCACCTACACCAGGCCTTATAATATATAATAATAATAATATTAGTCATCAGCAGGTCTTCCTAGTCATCAGCAGGTCTTCCTAGTCATCAGCAGGTCTTCTAGTCATCACCTATACCAGGTCTTCCTAGTCATCAGCAGGTCTTCCTAGTCATCAGCAGGTCTTCCTAGTCATCAGCAGGTCTTCCTAGTCATCACCTATACCAGGTCTTCCTAGTCATCAGCAGGTCTTCCTAGTCATCAGCAGGTCTTCCTAGTCATCAGCAGGTCTTCCTAGTCATCACCTATACCAGGTCTTCCTAGTCATCACCTATACCAGGTCTTCCTAGTCATCACCTATACCAGGTCTTCCTAGTCATCACCAGGTCTTCCTAGTCATCACCAGGTCTTCCCTAGTCATCACCAGGTCTTCTAGTCATCACCAGGTCTTCATAGTCATCACCAGGTCTTCTAGTCACCTATACCAGGTCTTCCTAGTCATCACCTATACCAGGTCTTCCCTAGTCATCACCTATACCAGGTCTTCCTAGTCATCACCTATACCAGGTCTTCCTAGTCATCACCTATACCAGGTCTTCCTAGTCATTACCTACACCAGGTCTTCCTAGTCATTACCTACACCAGGTCTTCCGAGTCATTACCTATACCAGGTCTTCCTAGTCATTACCTATACCAGGTCTTCCTAGTCATTACCTATACCAGGTCTCCCTAGTCATTACCTACACCAGGTCTTCCTAGTCATTACCTACGCCAGGTCTTCCTAGTCATCACCTACACCAGGTCTTCATAGTCATCACCAGGTCTTCCTAGTCATTACCTATACCAGGTATTCATAGTCATCACCAGGTCTTCCTAGTCATTACCTATACCAGGTCTTCATAGTCATCACCAGGTCTTCCTAGTCATTACCTATACCAGGTCTTCATAGTCATCACCAGGTCTTCCTAGTCATTACCTATACCAGGTCTTCATAGTCATCACCAGGTCTTCCTAGTCATTACCTATACCAGGTCTTCCTAGTCATTACCTATACCAGGTCTTCCTAGTCATTACCTATACCAGGTCTTCCTAGTCATTACCTATACCAGGTCTTCATAGTCATCACCAGGTCTTCCTAGTCATTACCTATACCAGGTCTTCCTAGTCATTACCTATACCAGGTCTTCCTAGTCATTACCTATACCAGGTCTTCCTAGTCATTACCTATACCAGGTCTTCCTAGTCATTACCTATACCAGGTCTTCCTAGTCATTACCTATACCAGGTCTTCCTAGTCATCCACCTATACCAGGTCTTCCTAGTCATCACCTACACCAGGTCTTCCTAGTCATCACCCCTACACCCGGGTCTTCCTAGTCATTACCTACACCAGGTCTTCCTAGTCATTACCTACGCCTGGTCTTCCTAGTCATCACCAGGTCTTCCTAGTCATCACCAGGTCTTCCTAGTCATTACCTATACCAGGTCTTCATAGTCATCACCAGGTCTTCCTAGTCATTACCTATACCAGGTCTTCATAGTCATCACCAGGTCTTCCTAGTCATTACCTATACCAGGTCTTCATAGTCATCACCAGGTCTTCCTAGTCATTACCTATACCAGGTCTTCATAGTCATCACCAGGTCTTCCTAGTCATTACCTATACCAGTTCTTCCTAGTCATTACCTATACCAGGTCTTCCTAGTCATCACCAGGTCTTCCTAGTCATTACCTATACCAGGTCTTCCTAGTCATTACCTATACCAGGTCTTCATAGTCATCACCAGGTCTTCCTAGTCATTACCTATACCAGGTCTTCATAGTCATCACCAGGTCTTCCTAGTCATTACCTATACCAGTTCTTCCTAGTCATTACCTATATCAGGTCTTCCTAGTCATCACCAGGTCTTTCTAGTCATTACCTATACCAGGTCTTCCTAGTCATCACCTATACCAGGTCTTCCTAGTCATCACCTATACCAGGTCTTCCTAGTCATCACCTATACCAGGTCTTCCTAGTCATCACCTATACCAGGTCTTCCTAGTCATCACCTATACCAGGTCTTCCTAGTCATCACCAGGTCTTCCTAGTCATTACCTATACCAGGTCTTCCTAGTCATCACCAGGTCTTCCTAGTCATTACCTATACCAGGTCTTCCTAGTCATTACCTATACCAGGTCTTCATAGTCATCACCAGGTCTTCCTAGTCATTACCTATACCAGGTCTTCATAGTCATCACCAGGTCTTCCTAGTCATTACCTATACCAGTTCTTCCTAGTCATTACCTATATCAGGTCTTCCTAGTCATCACCAGGTCTTTCTAGTCATTACCTATACCAGGTCTTCCTAGTCATCACCTATACCAGGTCTTCCTAGTCATCACCTATACCAGGTCTTCCTAGTCATCACCTATACCAGGTCTTCCTAGTCATCACCTATACCAGGTCTTCCTAGTCATCACCTATACCAGGTCTTCCTAGTCATCACCAGGTCTTCCTAGTCATTACCTATACCAGGTCTTCATAGTCATCACCAGGTCTTCCTAGTCATTACCTATACCAGGTCTTCATAGTCATCACCAGGTCTTCCTAGTCATTACCTACACCAGGTCTTCCTAGTCATTACCTATACCAGGTCTTCCTAGTCATTACCTATACCAGGTCTTCCTAGTCATTACCTATACCAGGTCTTCCTAGTCATTACCTATACCAGGTCTTCCTAGTCATCACCTATACCAGGTCTTCCTAGTCATCACCTATACCAGGTCTTCCTAGTCATCACCTATACCAGGTCTTCCTAGTCATCACCTATACCAGGTCTTCCTAGTCATTACCTATACCAGGTCTTCCTAGTCATCACCTACACCAGGTCTTCCTAGTCATCACCTATACCAGGTCTTCCTAGTCAGGTCCTTGTCCTGTGACAGGTGAAAGGTTGGACGGAGTGAAGGACAGAGTGAAACACACAGTGTAGAAGGACAGAGTGAAGGACAGAGTGAAGGACAGAGTGAAGGACAGAGAGAGAGGAATTGAGCCTCACCGTCCGGTAACACCTGTATGCCTTTCTTCAACTGGTTGTTGTTCTGGGTTGTTGAGCTCTTGTCCCCGGGGAACTTGGGCCCGTCTGTGCTGCTGGAAGTCTTACCTGAAGAGTTTAGATTCTGAAAGAGGTAACAGGGAGAGAAGCAGGGTTTAGATTCTGGAGAGACAGGAAGAGAAGCAGAGTATATTCTGGAGAGAGACAAGAAGAGAAGCAGAGTAGATTCTGGAGAGAGAGACAGGAAGAGAAGCAGAGTTTAGATTCTGGAGAGAGAGACAGGAAGAGAAGCAGAGTTTAGATTCTGGAGAGAGAGACAGGAAGAGAAGCAGAGTTTAGATTCTGAGAGAGAGACAGGAAGAGAAGCAGAGTTTAGATTCTGGAGAGAGAGACAGGAAGAGAAGCAGAGTTTAGATTCTGGAGAGAGAGACAGGAAGAGAAGCAGAGTTTAGATTCTGGAGAGAGAGACAGGAAGAGAAGCAGAGTTTAGATTCTGGAGAGAGAGACAGGAAGAGAAGCAGAGTTTAGATTCTGGAGAGAGAGACCGGAAGAGAAGCAGAGTTTAGATTCTGGAGAGAGAGACAGGAAGAGAAGCAGAGTTTAGATTCTGGAGAGAGAGACAGGAAGAGAAGCAGAGTTTAGATTCTGGAGAGAGGAACAGGAAGAGAAGCAGCGTTTAGATTCTGGAGAGAGGAACAGGAAGAGAAGCAGAGTTTAGATTCTGGAGAGAGGAACAGGAAGAGAAGCAGAGTTTAGATTCCGGAGAGAGGAACAGGAAGAGAAGCAGAGTTTAGATTCTGGAGAGAGGAACAGGAAGAGAAGCAGAGTAGATTCTGGAGAGAGAGACAGGAAGAGAAGCAGAGTAGATTCTGGAGAGAGACAGGAAGAGAAGCAGAGAGGGACAGGAAGAGAAGCAGGAAGAGAAGCAGAGTAGATTCCAGGGAGGGATGAAGAGGCATAGGGAAAGAGTACATTCTACACAGGGAGGAAGAATCCTGTTCGAGTCCCAGTATCTTTCCCTGTGCGGCTGGTTCTCCTCCGAACACTAAAGATACAGTCTAATAACGTCACTGAAACGGTCTTCACTAAATTGAACTACTTCCTGTGGGATAAATAGAACTACACTTCAGAACAGAAAAACAGGGAAACTAACACTGGCTTCATTAACTTCTGGGTGACAGGGGGCAGTATTTGCACGTCCGGATGAAATGCATGCCCAAATTCTACTGCCTGCTACTCATCCCCAGAAAATAAAATATGCATATTATTAGTAGATCTGAATAGAAAACACTCTGAAGTTTCTAAAACTGTTTGAATCATGTCTGTGAGTATAACAGAACTTATTTAGCAGGTGAAACCCCGAGGACAAACCATTCAGATTTTTTGTTGTTGCGGTCACTCTCTTGTCAATGGGTTTTCATTGGGAATCCAGATTTCTAAGGGACCTTCTTGCAGTTCCTATCGCTTCCACTGGATGTCTTGAACAAGGGTCACTTGAAGTGTACTGTTAGATAGAGGCGCGTGACCAGAAAGCTAGCTTCAGTTTTATTGATTATGTTAAAAAATACCTAAAGTTGTATTACAAAAGTAGTTTGAAATGTTTTGGCAAAGTTCACAGGTAACTTTTGAGATATTTTGTAATCACGTTGAGCAAGTTGGAACCGGTGTTTTTCTGGATCAAACGCGCCAAATAAAAATTGACATTTTGGATATATATCGACAGAATTCATCGAACAAAAGGACCATGTGTGATGTTTATGGGACATATTGGAGCCAACAGAAGAAGCTCGTCAAAGTTAAGGCATGATTTATATGTTTATATCTGCATTTTGTGTCGCGCCTGCAGGGTTGAAATATGCTTTCTCGCTTTGTTTACTATGATGCTATCCTCAGATTAATAGCATCGTTTACTTTCGCCTAAAAGTCTTTTTGAAATCTAACTTGTTGGCCGGATTCACAACAAGTGCAGCTTTAATTTGCTATATTGCATGTGTGATTTAATGAAAGTTTGATTTTTATAGTAATTTATTTGAATTTCACGCTCTGCATTTGCCCTGGCTTTTGGGACGCTAGCGTCCCACATATCCCAGAGAGGTTAAACAGCCCTACTACAATGGATTTCAAAAGCCACGTCCATAGTAAACAGCAGCTCACAAGTCCCTCATCCGTCTCCCTCTGAAGCCATTAGAGATGCTGTTTCAGACAGTGACCGTGTTGATTTACCCAGCAGCCCCCTGCTACCAGAACACATGTCCCTCATCAGTCTCCCTCTCAATCCATTAGAGATGCTGTTTCAGACAGTGACCGTGTTGATTTACCCAGCAGCCCCCTGCTACTAGAACACATGTCCCTGCAACATGAATCAATAATAAGTTAGTTTGTCCTAGTTTAGTTCCAGGTCTCTCTACCCCATTGACGAAGCCTCAGAGCTGAGCTACATTAGTCACACAGACGATGATCAACTCCACTCAGCAGGAACACCACCAAACAGACCTTATATCACATGTCTAAGTTCCTCGTAGAGATGAAAGACCCACCGTTTTGCTGTCGTCGTTGTTCGGCGTGGGGTCCTGTAGTTGGGACCAGGCAGTGCAGGGAAGTCCTCGTTATGGATGGAGAAGTCTTGGGACTGTTCGTTTGAGGGTTTGGTGACCATTCCAACTGCAGTACAGGAGGACAGGATGGACAGGCTGTAGCTCAGGTAAATACAGGGACAGAGAAGATCTTATCTCTCCAGAAGACAACCATCAACATCATGGCATCCCAGCAACCCAGAGGCAAAGGTAAACATGTTTTATTTTCTCACAGACTGGGACACACTCATCATAGAGCCCTCACAGCCAGTGGGTTGAGGAGAGGAGGTAGGGGTCTCACCATAGAGAGCCCTCCCAGCCAGTGGGTTGAGGAGAGGAGGTAGGGGTCTCACCATAGAGAGCCCACCCAGCCAGTGGGTTGAGGAGGAAGAGGTTGGGGGTCTCACCATAGAGAGCCCTCCCAGCCAGTGGGTTGAGGAGAGGAGGTAGGGGTCTCACCATAGAGAACCAGTGGGTTGAGGAGAGGAGGTAGGGGTTCTCACCATAGAGAACCAGTGGGTTGAGGAGAGGAGGTAGGGGTCTCACCATAGAGAACCAGTGGGTTGAGGAGAGGAGGTTGGGAGTCTCACCATAGAGAACCAGTGGGTTGAGGAGAGGAGGTTGGGGGTCTCACCATAGAGAGCCCTCCCAGCCAGTGGGTTGAGGAGAAGAGGTAGGGGTCTCACCATAGAGAACCAGTGGGTTGATGAGAAGAGGTAGGGTTCTCACCATAGAGAGCCCTCCCAGCCAGTGGGTTGAGGAGAGGAGGTAGGGGTCTCACCATAGAGAACCAGTGGGTTGAGGAGAGGAGGTATTTGGTCTCACCATAAGGAGCCCTCCCAGCCAGTGGGTTGAGGAGGAGAGGAGGTAGGGGGTCTCACCATAGAGAACCAGTGGGTTGAGGAGAGGAGGTAGGGGTTCTCACCATAGAGAACTAGTGGGTTGAGGAGAGGAGGTAGGGGGTCTCACCATAGAGAACCAGTGGGTTGAGGAGAGGAGGTTGGGGTCTCACCATAGAGAACCAGTGGGTTGAGGAGAGGAGGTTGGGGGTCTCACCATAGAGAACCAGTGGGTTGAGGAGAGGAGGTAGGGGTCTCACCATAGAGAACCAGTGGGTTGAGGAGAGGAGGTTGGGGTCTCACCATAGAGAACCAGTGGGTTGAGGAGAGGAGGTTGGGGGTCTCACCATAGAGAACCAGTGGGTTGAGGAGAGGAGGTAGGGTGTCTCACCATAGAGAACCAGTGGGTTGAGGAGAGGAGGTTGGGGTCTCACCATAGAGAACCAGTGGGTTGAGGAGAGGAGGTAGGCGTCTCACCATAGAGAACCAGTGGGTTGAGGAGAGGAGGTAGGGGTCTCACCATAGAGAACCAGTGGGTTGAGGAGAGGAGGTAGGGGTCTCACCATAGAGAACCAGTGGGTTGAGGAGAGGAGGTAGGGGTCTCACCATAGAGAACCAGTGGGTTGTGGAGAGGGAGGTTGGGGGTCTCACCGTAAGGAGCCTCCCAGCCAGTGGGTTGAGGAGAGGAGGTTGGGGGTCTCACCATAGAGAACCAGTGGGTTGAGGAAAGGGGTTAGGGGGTCTCACCATAAGGAGCCCTCCCAGCCAGTGGGTTGAGGAGAGGAGGTAGGGGGTCTCACCATAAGGAGCCCTCCCAGTCAGTGGGTTGAGGAGAGGAGGTAGGGGGTCTCACCATAAGGAGCCCTCCCAGCCAGTGGGTTGAGGAGAGGAGTAGGGTTCCCACCGCCTTCCCTCCGACTCCGGTCTGCTAACGCTGGGAAGTCTGACAAGTCCAGACCTGTCACGTTTTCACTTCCGTCTACAGCAGGAAGAGAGACAGGACCAGAGAACAGTTAGTCAAGTCACCTCCCAATGTATTTAAAAAGCATTTCAGCAGATAAAACAAGCTTCTAGAGCCTCATAGCAAACCTCCATCTAGTCAGAGAAACAAACCTCCATCTAGTCAGAGAAACAAACCTCCATCTAGTCAGAGAAACAAACCTCCATCTAGTCAGAGAAACAAACCTCCATCTAGTCAGAGAAACAAACCTCCATCTAGTCAGAGAAACAAACCTCCATCTAGTCAGAGAAACAAACCTCCATCTAGTCAGAGAAACAAACCTCCATCTAGTCAGAGAAACAAACCTCCATCTAGTCAGAGAAACAAACCTCCATCTAGTCAGTTAGAGAGAAACAAACCTCCATCTAGTCAGTTAGAGAAACAAACCTCCATCTAGTCAGTCAGAGAAACAAACCTCCATCTAGTCAGTCAGTTAGAGAGAAACAAACCTCCATCTAGTCAGTTAGAGAGAAACAAACCTCCATCTAGTCAGTTAGAGAAACAAACCTCCATCTAGTCAGTTAGAGAGAAACAAACCTTCATCTAGTCAGTCAGAGAGAAACAAACCTCCATCTAGTCAGTCAGAGAGAAACAAACCTCCATCTAGTCAGAGAGAGAGAAACAAACCTCCATCTCGTCAGTCAGAGAGAGAGAAACAAACCTCCATCTCGTCAGTCAGAGAAACAAACCTCCATCTAGTCAGAGAAACAAACCTCCATCTAGTCAGAGAAACAAACCTCCATCTAGTCAGAGAAACAAACCTCCATCTAGTCAGAGAAACAAACCTCCATCTAGTCAGAGAAACAAACCTCCATCTAGTCAGAGAAACAAACCTCCATCTAGTCAGAGAAACAAACCTCCATCTAGTCAGAGAAACAAACCTCCATCTAGTCAGAGAAACAAACCTCCATCTAGTCAGAGAAACAAACCTCCATCTAGTCAGAGAAACAAACCTCCATCTAGTCAGTTAGAGAGAAACAAACCTCCATCTAGTCAGTTAGAGAGAAACAAACCTCCATCTAGTCAGTTAGAGAGAAACAAACCTCCATCTAGTCAGTTAGAGAGAAACAAACCTCCATCTAGTCAGTTAGAGAGAAACAAACCTCCATCTCGTCAGTTAGAGAAACAAACCTCCATCTAGTCAGTTAGAGAGAAACAAACCTTCATCTAGTCAGTCAGAGAGAAACAAACCTCCATCTAGTCAGTCAGAGAGAAACAAACCTCCATCTAGTCAGAGAGAGAGAAACAAACCTCCATCTCGTCAGTCAGAGAAACAAACCTCCATCTAGTCAGAGAAACAAATCTCCATCTAGTCAGAGAAACAAACCTCCATCTAGTCAGAGAAACAAAACCTCCATCTAGTCAGAGAAACAAATCTCCAACAGAGAAACAAACCTCCATCTAGTCAGAGAAACAAACCTCCATCTAGTCAGTTACAGAAACAAACCTCCATCTAGTCAG
>NW_025748557.1:0-33351 GCF_021184085.1 Oncorhynchus gorbuscha
CTTCGCTAGCTGGATCTGGCCAGAGAATTTCATCAACATCACAAGCAATATCGTCATTAGCAAGACAACGTGGAAAGAACCGTCTTGAATGTTGAATCCATCCTTGCACTGCTGCGGCATCGACTTGGTCACAGGCGTCCTCCATGGCCTGAATGAGGGGTACCTGAGCCTGGGGCTGGAGATCGTAAACCTTCCACCGCCATGTAGAGAAAAACTCTTCGATAGGGTTTATGGTGGAAGGTATAGTACTGTCAACTGTGGATGGTGTTGAAACCAGTTCTGGACCAAAGCAGAGTGGTGGAATGACACATTGTCCCAGATAACCGTGGATTGCATCTGGTGCATTTCATTACCTGCTGTGACAATGTGGTGCAATCGGTCCAAAAGTGTGAGAATGTGAGGTGTGTTGTAAGGGCCCATTTTGGCATGACGGAAAACAGCCCCATGCTGTGAAATGGCAGAGCAAAGGGTGATGTTACGCCCACGTTGCCCTGGGTCATTGATTATAGCCCTGTGGCCAATGACATTTCTGCCTCTCCTTCTTGCTTTTGTGACGTTGAACCCTGCCTCATCAATATATATGAATGCATGCAGGATTTCCTCAGCATCCATCTGCAAAACTCCCTGAAATACAGTGAAAGACAAGATTGTGTAGTTCAGCATAGGTCCAGTATACAGTCAATGTAAAAAGTCATGTGTGCAGTATACAACATCACAGTGCTAAAGTGAACAATTACAAACCTCCACATACTCATGCAGCAGCCGTTTGACCCTCTCTGAATTCCGCTCAAAAGGCACTCGATAAAGTTGTTTCATTTGAAACAGATGTCTTTTCAGAATGCGTGCCAGTGTTGACTGAGAGACCTGCTGGACATTATTGAAAATGGCATGGTCACCGATAATGTTGGCTTGTCGTTCTCTGAGCCTGATAGCATTATTGGCCAAAACCATGTTTATTATCTCTCTCCCTTGTTCTTGCGTGAATATGGGCCCCCTTCCTCCTTGTCGTTCCCGACCCTCAATCCTATGTAGAGAATAATACATGTAACTTACTGTACAATGTCACAGGAAGGGGTATCAGAAGTGCTGATATGGTGCAGACAATAAGAGGCTGATTACTGTAACTGTAGACAGATCTTCTACCTGTTTTCCTGTCAGAAAGTCCTTATGACAGATGCCACTGTATATCTGCTAAGTTTTGGCTGAAATATCAGTCCAGCTTCCCTCAGCGTCAATCTGTGGTTCACAACATGGTCCACTAGTGTTGCACAAATGTCATTTGATAAGTTTGGTCCTCTTCTTTGAGCATGTCCTCCTCCTGCTTCAGGTCTTCCTCGACCTCTGGCTCGGCCTCGGCCTCTTCCTCTACCTCCTCCTCCTCCTCCTCTGTGTACTCGTCCTCCCACCCTCACTCTTCTTCTGACTCCTTCCATTTTGGTTGAAGGCAGATGAACCTACCTGCTGCATTTTTATAGTGTTTAAACCTGATTGGTGTGTCTACAATTTAGCAATCATGTGTTTGTGCACCTGATGGCTGTGTTTAACAGATTGGCTCATAGGTGTGGTAATTTGACAGTCAGTGCTTTGGAATTGCAAGGAATTGACATCATGATATACTTCTGTGTCTGATGTGTACAAGTGTGTTTAGTGTTTTGCAAATCACTGTGTGTAATGTTTTGCAAATAGTGTGAAGCTGACAATGAGCTTACAGTTGTGCAAACTAGCCCTGTGTTTTGCTCCTTGAGTGTAAGGTTTTGCTAATTGTGGGAAAAGTTACATTTTAGTGTGTAAGCAATTGTAAAAAACTGTAATCCTAGTACAAATTCCCTATCTTAGATGAGTTAGGATTACCACTTTATTTTTAATAATGTGAAATGTCAGAATAATAGTATAGAATTATTTATTTCAGCTTTTATTTCTTTCATCACATTCCCAGTGGGTCAGAGGTTTACATACACTCAATTAGTATTTGGTAGCATTGACTTTAAATTGTTTCACTTGGGTCAAAAGTTTCAGGTAGCCTTCCACAAGCTTCCCACAATAAGTTGGGGGAATTTTGGCCCATTCCTCCTGACAGAGCTGGTGTAACTGAGTCAGGTTTGTCGGCCTCCTTGCTCGCGCACGCTTTTTCAGTTCTGCCCACAAATGTTCTATAGGATTGAGGTCAGGGCTTTGTGATGGCCATTCCAATACCTTGACTTTGTTGTCCTTCAGACATTTTCCACAACTTTGGAAGTATGCTTGGGGTGATTGTCCATTTGGAAGACCCATTTGCGACCAAGCTTTAATTTCCTGACTGAGGTTTTGAGATGCTGCTTCAATATATCCATGTACTTTTCCCTCCCTCATGATGCCATCTATTTTGTGAAGTCCACCAGTCCCTCCTGCAGCAAAGCACCCTACAACATGATGCTGCCACCCCCGTGCTTCACATTTGGGATGGTGTTCTTCGGCTTGCAAGCCTCCCCCTTTTTCCTCCAAACATAACGATGGCCATTATGGCCAAATAGTGCTATTTTTGTTTCATCAGACCAGAGGACATTTCTCCAAAAAGCACACCTTTGTCCCCATGTGCAGTTGCAAACCGTAGTCTGGCTTTTTTATGGCGACTTTGGAGCAAAGGTTTCTCTGCTGAGCGGTCTTCACAGGGATATAGGACCTACACTGTGTGGGACACATGACACTTTTGTACATGTTTCCTCCAGCATCTTCACAGGTTCCTTTGCTGTTGTTCTGGGATTGATTTGCACCAATGTACATTCATCTCTAGGAGAAAGAATGTGTTCCTTCCTGAGCAGTGTGACGTTCGTGGGTCCCATGGTGTTTATAATTGCATACTATTGTTTGTACAGATGAACATGGTACCTTTAGGCGGGAAATTACCCAAGGATGAACCAGACTTGTGGAGGCTCCAATTCTTTTCTGAGGTATTTTCTGAGGCCGATTTCTTTTGAGTCTTCCATGATGTCAAGCAAAGAGGCACTGAGTTTGAAGGTAGGCCTTGAAATGCATCCACAGGTACACCTCCAATTGACTCAAATGATGTCAATTAGATTATCACCAGCTTCCAAAGCCATTTTCCAAGCTGTTTTAAGGCATAGTCTATTCAGTGTATATCATCTTCTGGCCCACTGGAATTGTGATACAATGATTTATAAGTGAAATAATCTGTCTGTATATAATTGTTGGAAAACTACTTGTGTCATGCACAAAGTAGAGGCCCTAACTGACTTGCCAAAACTATTGTTTGTTAACAAGAAATTTGTGGAGTGGTTGAAAAATGAGTTTTAATGACTCCGATCTATTTGTATGTAAACTTCCGACTTCAACTGTCGGTGTAATCGACATGTGTGTAGACCTACTGCCAATTGAATGTAATCCATCTCCTTTCTGACTGCTATAGAATACAGTGGGAAGACACTGTTATGCAGGAGGATGGGTGTGCCAGTGCCAGTTGTTTGATTACCCTGAATTAGTGTTATGAATCTGCCACAATTAAAAGGCTGTAATACCCAATGTATTGAAAATGTACCTGTGTAACATTTCATTGTTTTGACATGTGAAGTGTGTGTGTGTTAACTCTGTTAGTTGGGTATGTATCCCAGTATCCCAACAGGCCTCAAACCAAAGCCCAGTGGTTCTAGCCATAGACAATATTCAGTGTGTGTCCGTGGATTTGTTTTTCCTGAGCTGGTTGCTAGTGGTGGGCTATTTTAATTCTCTCGTGCAAATGGGGCTGAAGAACAACAGAGGGGGAACTCCTTGGGAGAGCATTGTAAACATGCAGCTATGATGCACAGAGCAAGATCCCATTCTTCTTCTGCCTGCGCAATACAAAATCTGCTCCTTTCATCTGAGACAAACAAGTGAATAAAGCAATGCGTACATTCACACACACCTCTTTTAATTAACAGATTCATTTACCATGTTTAATCTGTGTGCAAACCTCCAATACAACAAACAAACACAAGCAAAGCAGGATTTTCCCCTGCTTGTTTTGGTTTTAGCTTCAACATTTAGTAGTGCACTGAACCGAGGGAAATTGGTCTGGAAAACAATGTTCTGGCTATGCCTCGACAATCAACCCACAGAAGTTATTTCTGTCTTAATGGATCTAGGTTACTTATGATGTCCTGGCAATGTTATTAAAATGATCTGGTTATTTGTATTCTGTGAAAATAAAGCAAAAAAGTTTAGGCTGTTCAGGATGACATTACTTATGCCCCACCACTGATCAAATGTTAACTGCTGTTTCACCGTCACAGCCCAGGGCGGGGTTTAAGCACTATTTCCCTTCAGCACCACAATCAGGACCATTTTGACTCATTGTCCTTGGATGAGCCTGGTCTAGTGGCTAAATAATGTGTCGGAATACGAGACCCCAGTACAGTGACTGTGACACCGCAATTACAGAATTAATACAACAGATTGGGTAACACGTTCCTTCCAAAAGTACGTTTTTAACATTTTAGGATCAGATAGTGGGTGTTTCTGTATCAGTGTATCACCTCTCCATTACCTGTGTGTTCCTGCAGAGTCTGGTCACCTGAGCTCTCATTTTATTATCAAAGTACACAGCACATTCAAACCTGGGGGGAAAGGCGATGCCTGGCCAGCTTCAGTGTCCAGTGCAGACAAACTAGCTGAAGTTTCACAATTATTGGTGACCGAGCAGAAAAATAAATAAATAAATAAGTCAAAATTGCCCCTTCGCATCACCATGGGAATCCTGGGCCTGCCAGACGTTATAGATCGCACTGCAGTTGCGGCTGTTGAGGTAACTCAAAGTGGGGAGGGTTTGACCGTCAAGATAAAACAACACATATATATATATATACATTCGCTAACGATATTCTCACAACTCGACATCAGTCAAATATTGTAGTTGAACTTCTTTCCCCAAAAAACATACATGTACATACAGAATTATTCCAGTTGAAATCTCACATTGACTCCAATTATTTAAAGGTGTTGAGTTGAGAAGGGAAGTGTATTTTCCCTCAAAGGGATATGTTTAACAGTATTTTGTATAAAGCGATGCACTTTGAATTTCTTGGCAGGATTGCTGTCATTTGCATGTCCATTGTGAGAGAAGACAGGGCTGTGGGATATGTGGGATTTCAAATGAAATGAAATAGTGACACAATAAAAGACAACAGAGGATTTCAGAGCGGGAGGCTTCAGGTGTATGCGGTACACACTAGTGAAATGAACTAGACGTATGGAAATATCCCCTCCTCACGACAAGACATTTGTAGCCGTGACTTCAATTGAGATAATTGAATTTTACATTAAAAAAACACAGACAGAAAGAGAATTTTGCGTGAGTGTGTGGTGTTTATTTTTTCACTTTCTCAATTGAGAAAATCTGTTATCACTTTGGGCATTATAAACAGTAGCATACATACAAGCAGAAAAGGAGTAGGTTTATGAGAGACTGAAGACGAGAATTAACATGTAGCCTAACAATTCATAATGAAAATGACTACATATTGAATACATGTTTAAGTTACAACAAATGTGATTTGTAGACAAAATGCATTACTACTATATAAATTAGCCAAAAGAGCGGAGTATAGTAAACAGGCGCACTTTAATACCGGTTACCAAATGACAGCACATAACACATGCAAGTGCCAAGAACACAGTCCAAAACAAAAGTGCCCATGCCTGACACGTAACAGCTAACAATCACTCACAAACACAACATGGGAACAGAGGGTTAAATCATAAACACATGATTGGTGAGTGAAGCCAGGTGTGATAAGACAAAGACAGAACAAATGGAAAATGAAAAGTGGATCGGCGGTGGCTAGAAGGTCGGTGACGCCGACCGCGAACGCTACCGAACAAGGTCGAGGGACCGACTTCGGGCGGAAGTCGTGACAAGTGGTCAAAAATATTAAAAAGTTGTCATGCTCAATTTCACACAACATAAGGATATAAATATCCTCACAAAAAAGGCGCTAGTAGATATTTTTACAACCACAATGACAGGGCCATGGACACATGGTCTGCTTCAGCTTTGATCAAAATGGCTTGTGAGAGGTTGAGGTGGATATTGTGAAAGAACTCAACGGTTTAGACACACTAGCCTCCCATCTGGGGGAAGTCTCCTGTCCACAGCACAAAGAACCAGGAAGGACGATAGAGAGGGGGCGTCAGACACAAATGACACAACATTTCAATGAGACTGGCGTGGGGACGACTAGCTTCTCAATTAAGGTCAGGATAGGGTCAACGGTCAAAAAAAATGTTTGAAATCAGTTTGCATCAAAAGGAAAAATGTCAGATTGAGACACACATTTTGAGACTCATCAAGTTATCTTGTATTCACAGTGTTAGATTAGAATCATCATCAGGGTAGAAAACTGTAACATGAACACATTACACAGGGCTAAACGTGTCTCTTGTCTGCAATATAATAAGGATTCAATGACAACCACTGGTGTTAAGTAACTCACTAAGCTATCCTGTGACATTTCTGTACAGTATGTAAAATGCTGGCAGATGTCCTGGTAGCTGAAGCTGTCAAGCTCCAACCCTCATTCTCTATTCTAACCTCTTCATTATCCTCCTCTAACACCCTGAGGCCAGAACACACAAACACACCCGCTGTTCCATTACACTAACTAGCTCCCTCCTGTTTGTTTAGCCCCAGAGCCGGGGTCTCGTACACATCTGAGCTCAACCCGACACTTAACAGATATTAGAGATGAAATGACCTTCCTCTCTCCCGTACGTACAGTACTCCCTCCCTCTGAATACAGCTGCAGTTAACCTCTCTAAAGAAAGAAACATGATTTTGTAGTTGTCAGAAAAAATAAAAGGAACACACATCCTCCACTCCGACGTGTGGCTGCAGCAGCCGTTTCCATCTTTTCTTCCCCCCTGCACATGAATAGCAATTAAACGGATTCTTTGGCTCTGTTTTCCTCTCACCTAGGTCTTGTGAGTGAGTGAGTATTTTTGTGTGAGAGGAAGGGAGGAGTGACATATCTAATCGAGTAGGAGCCTCATCTCTGCTGGAATACTTGTGAAATGAGAGGCAGAGGGATCTTTATAAGGCTGGAATTAGAGCTGGGCTGCAAGGCTGCCTTCACTAGATCCGTTTGGGAAGTGTATGAAGTGATTCCATTATAAGAGGGAGCCTTGAAAGGAAGGGGGCCTCAGCCCAGAGGACACCTTGGGAAGGAAGGGGAAGGAGAGGACCTTGCTGTGTTGAGGAGCAGGAGGAAACCTTGCTGAACCAGCAACTCTCCACAGAGAGAGAGAGAGAGAGAGAGAGAGAGAGAGAGTATATATATATATATATAGAGATAGAGATAGAGAGATAGAGATATAGAGAGAGATTGCAATCGGACATTTGCTCAGGGCATCACAATTACCTCCAAAATAAAGGTCATTTTTATATCACTCCAACACTCACCAAAAGAAGAAAAAAAAGAAATTGATGTTATTGTAAAGGTAAATTGAAAGTGAAATGCTCATTTGTACAGTACGGACATAGGAGAAGTATATTTGTACCCTTTTAATTGTTAATTTCTCTGGCAGAGTTATAGAAGCAGTAATACATAGGGTAGGGACTTTGCCATCAGTGTACTTTTTGTATTGCTTATTTGAAAAAATGTACATCTTTAGCATGTTAATTCTCTCCACTCTTATAGTTTGATAAAAGGAAATAAAGACAAAACAGGAGATGATTCTTCCTCCTGGACTTGATGGGGACATCATGGTCTCTCTCTATCACAAGGACATCAACTGTCCTTTCTATATCCTCTCTTCCCTCATTCATAATGGACATGAACCTGTTGCCCTGTGTCACACAGAGACAATCTCCTCATCGGGCCCTCCCTAACCTCTCCCTCAGACACAAAGAGCACTCCACTCTGCGGGGCCGAACCAGCACTCTGTTACACTCTACACAAGGGCCCCTCACTATGGTCAACAAGTGGACTATTGATTACTGCAGCCTCTCCTACACTAATTACTCTAGGGCTCAGAAGAGAAGGAGGACACAGTTATTCTCTCTCTTTTATCGCTCCATCTCTCCGTCTCTTGCTTTCTCTCTCTGTCACTCTCTTAGAGACTCAATATGGGCAGGAGAGGGAGAGAACTATGGTTACTGAATCAGACGAAAACAACCACACTCTAAAAGAATGGAGGGATGCTGAATGCCTTGATTACCTAACAGTCATTTTTTTACCACCCCACACTTTTAGCACACTAGCAATTTCCCAACTTGATGGTGGACAAAAGCAGGAAAACAGAGGGATTTCAGTCAGCTCCGAGCTCCACCACAATCCTTAACTTGACTAATAGGCACAGACATGGCTTTCTGGCAGAGCTTACGTTGCTTTGACACCTGAAAGTTGTCTACTGATGGTCAGCAGGGTTTGGTCAAGGTTTGAAGTCTGCGTGGTTGTGAGTTGGGTGTGAGTGTGAGCTCTTCTTGACAAGACCGCCAGTGGTCAGACACATTAGCCTTCAGTATCAGAACCATGAAAGTCTCCTGGAAATAGCTTGCACAAGTCACAGCGACCAAACCTCAGACTAGGAGATCTATTAAGGAGGGGCCAACAGGCGCTCTACAGTTACTAAAGCCTCTGGCATTGTGGTTTGAATGATCCAGCACTGCAGAAACGTACCATTCACTCACTGCTGTAATTCTCTCTCACAGCCTGAGTGAGAGAGTGAGTGAATGTGTGAAAGGGGGAGAGGAAAGTGGAGGCATAGGAGAGGAGAGAACACTTTACACGTCGTCCCTGTAATAAATGAGCTGATGATAAGGGTAGTTGGCCTTTTGAGCAATGACTGTAGTCCATTTAGCCAATGGAAATATGAGAATGACACTAGAAATGACACATTCAAGTTGTGGTGGACATCGATAACATTTCTGTGCATTACCTTTTAAAATAATACATGTCCATATTTGTTATTTAACGACAAAGAACCAAAAAACTAGAATGACACAAAAAGTTGAATAGCAAACTTGAACTTTTTGAAAATCCTCCAGGAATTGAATAATCTATTCCACACTGCATTATTCCATTCTGGCTGAGTGGATCCACTGTACTTGTCACACCTAGCGTGTGTGAATTACTGTAGGTATATAACGCATACCCTCATATTCATCTTTCGACTTTGATTGTGGATTTGCCGGGTCTGCTCGCTCTCATTTGCAAGTCAAAATATGAGATTGAAAATGAGATACATTTATCAAAGGCCACTCATACAGTGTCACATTAAAACTCTATCACCACAAAAAAAGCACAAACACACTTCTGCACAAACACATGTGTATGTATGCGTGCGTGTGTCTGAGTGCGACCACACACACCAATGCAATACATTCCTTTTATTACTGTGGTTTAGTGACCTATACAATACACAGTTCATCACTGTACATCAGGATTCATAGCTGTAGAATATCACCTTCAATTTCCATCAATATTTGTACATAATACTCATCCCCCGGCATAAGTTGACCATTATCCTTCCATAACTTGTCTGATAACTCACTCAGCCCACGAAGAGAACCAAGGCCAGCATCTCCATCACTACTTAGGAAAATAAAATCAAAAAGAGAATAAATAATCAAAGCATAAACATCTCGTCCGTCTCTGACGATGACCGTAGTGTTTGGAGATGTAAAACCTCCTAATGAGATTTGTTTTCTCCTCTAGCCAGGCAAAGCCCCAGAGTGCCCAAACAGGCCTGTATTAGTCTCGGCATGGAGCACGGAGCGGAGCTGAGCGGGCTGCTGCCCTCATGCCTAATTCATGGAGGGGAGTCAGAGAGAGAGAGGCAGAGGAGGTAGAGGAGGTAGCTGCTAACACTGCCAGGCCAGAGCGGACTAGTGGTCTGAGCCGCGCTCCGCTTTCATATTCTAATCAGCCAGCGCAGAGCAGGAAATCTTTGCTATACAGCCCCACCATGTTAACAGGGCACGCCAGAGAGGCAACACTGCCACAAACATAACTCACAGAGAAAGAGAGAGGGAGAGAGAGTGGTATTGATAGAGAGAGAGAGAGTAAGAGAGAGGAGAGAGAGAGAGAGAGAGAGAGGAGAGAGAGAGAGAGAGAGAGAGAGAGGAGAGGGAGAGAGAGAGAGAGAGAGAGAGAGAGGGAGAGAGAGAGAGAGAGAGGGAGAGAGAGAGAGAGGGGGAGAGAGAGAGAGAGAGAGGGAGAGAGAGAGAGAGAGGAGAGAGAGAGAGAGAGGCAGAGAGAGAGAGAGAGAGAGAGAGAGAGAGAGAGAGAAGTGGTGATGAGAGAGAGAGAGAGAGAGAGAGATTAGAGAGAGACAGAGAGAGAGAGAGAGAGAGAGAGGGAGAGAGAGAGGGAGAGAGAGCGGGAGAGAGAGAGAGAGAGAGAGAGAGAGAGAGAGAGAGAGAGAGAGAGAGAGAGAAAGCGAGGAGAGAGAGAGAGAGAAAGAGTGGTATTGATAGAGAGATTATTATATATAGATAGAGATAGATATATATATATAGATAGAAAGCAATTATTATATATAGAGTGGTATTGATAGAGAGAGAGAGAGAAGAGAGAGAGAGAGAGAGAGAGAGAGAGAGAGAGAGAGAGAGAGAGAGAGCGAGGGAGAGAGAGAGAGAGAGAGAGTGGTATTGAGAGAGAGAGAGAGAGAGAGAGAGAGAGAGAGAGAGAGAGAGAGAGAGGAAATCAAAAAGTAAAGTGAAAGTGAAGTAGCAAGGCCTTTGATTATGATAAAAGTTTGCTTACGGCAGCAATAAAACAAGCAACAGTCCAGCCGTGAAAAGGAAAAGCCAATATGTTTTCTCCTTTGTCTCATATACCGTAGCTACTTTATGAACCCCCCAATACATACGGTGCATTACACTAGAGACCATCGTGACCTGTTAAATGAGGGCGACAGCTCAGTTTAGATGCTGAATTAACCTAGGAGGTGAATGAGAATCATTCCTGAACATGTTCTGAGATGTGTGTTTGCTTGAATTACTGTGGTCTGAGAGAGACTGTAATAAGAGACTCTACTTACAGGTGTAGGATCTTCATTTGATCACTTCTTTGTTGCGAGAACTTTCCTGCACTTCATTAAATGCAGATGAGCTTCATGATTTACATACATTTTGTGAAAACCCACAATAACAGTATTGAACTTTTCATGTAGCCTACTTTTGTCCCGCTAATAGCCTAACCACCGATCAAGCAACATTATGGACTAAACATTCAAATCCTATTGCTGCAGGATTATTTTGCTATGACAAAAAAAACTTGTCCAATGAAGATCCTACACCTGTATATAGTGTTGATATGATATTCATTTTTGTGGTTTCACGAAAGACGTGATGAGGTATCTGGGGAAGATAGAGTTGTTATCACAGTTGTTGAGATTGTGTGAGCATCACTGTTTGTCTGTCTAATTGGAATTTATAGTCTTGGCATTCGTCATCATTCCCGTTTGTGTCCAATATTTTTCAGATATTTGTTTATTACTAAATGTCTAATTGCCAAAGGCAAATCTAGGTGAAGGGTATTTCAAATTTTGTCAAACACGTTATACCTTGGGGGAGTGTCCTCAAGTTGTGTCCATGTCTGCATATAGTTGAAGTCGGATGTTTACAGACACCTTAGCCAAATACATTTAAACTCATTGTTTTTCACAATTCCTGACATTTAATCTAGTAAAATGCCCTTTCTTACGTCAGTTAAGATCACCACTTTATTTTAAGAACGTGAAATGTCAGAATAATAGTAGAGATAATTATTTATTTCAGCTTTTATTTCTTACATCACATTCCCAGTGGGTCAGAAGTTTACATACACTCCATTAGTATTTGTTGCATTGCCTTTAAATTGTTTCACGCGGAGTCAAGCGTTTCAGGTAGCCTTCCACAAGCTTCCCACAATAAGTTGGGTACATTTTGGTCCATTCCTCCTGACAGAGCTGGTGTAACTGAGTCAGGTTTGTAGTGGACCTCCTTGATCTCACACACCTTTTCAGTTCAGCCCACCAAATTCTCTATAGGATTGAGGTCAGGGCTTTGTGATGGCCACTCCAATACCTTGACTTTGTTGTCCTTAAGCCATTTTGCCACAACTTTGGAAGTATTCTTGGGGTCATTGTCCATTTGGAAGACCCATTTCTTGACCAAGATTTAACTTCCTGACTGATGTCTTAAGATGTGGCTTCAATATATATTTTCCCCTCCACATGATGCCATCTATTTTGTGTGAAGTGACTAGTCCCTCCTGCAGCAAGCACCCCACAACATGATGCTGCCACCCCCCGTGCTTCACGGTTGGGATGGTGTTCTTTGGCTTGCAAGCCTTCCCCTTTTTCCTCCAAACATAATGATGGTCATTATGCCCAAACAGTTATATTTCTGTTTCATCAGACCAGAGGACATTTCTACAAAAAGTGTGATCTTTGTCGCCATGTGCAGTTGAAAACCGTAGTCTGGCTTTTTTATGCCGATTTTGAGCAGTGGCTTCTTCCCTGCTGAACGGCCTTTCAGGTTATGTCGATATAGGACTCATTTTTACTGTGGATATAGACACTTTTGTACCTTTTCCTCCAGCATCTTCACAAAGGTCCTGTGCTGTTGTTCTGAGATTGATTTGCACTTTTCGCACCAATGTATGTTAATCTCTAGGAGACAGAACGCGTCTCCTTCCTGAGCGGTATAGCTGACTGCGTGGTCCCATTGTGTTTATACTAACGTACTATTGTTTGTACAGATGAACGGGTAACTTCAGGCATTTGGAAATTGCTCCCAAGGATGAACCAGACTTGTGGAGGTCTACAATTTTTTCTGAGGTCTTGGCTGATTTCTTTTGATTTCCCCATGATGTTAAGCAAAGAGCCACTGAGTTTGAAGTTAGGCCTTGAAATACATTCACATGTACACCTCCAATTGACTCAAATGATGTCAATTAGTTTATCAGAAGCCATGACATCATTTTCTGGAATTTTCCAAGCTGTTTAAAGGCACAGTCAACTTAGTGTATGTAAACTTCTGACCCACTGGAATTGTGATACAGTGAATTATAAGTGAAATAATCTGTCGGTAAACAATTGTTGGAAAAATGACTTTGTCATGCACAAAGTAGATGTCCTAACTGACTTGCCAAAACTATAGTTTGTTAAGAAGAAACGTGTGGAGTGGTTGAAAAACAAATATTTATGGATCCAACCTAAGGGCATGTAAAACTTCCGACTTCAAATGTATATTCCATAAATCCATAAATCATCTGCAATCTTATTTCCCAGAAATTCAATCAAATGATAGGTTGAAAAGTGAACTCCTTAGCTAGCTGTACACTTATCCGGGAGGCTTATAAGAAATCCTGCAATGCCCTCCGACGAACCATCAAACAGGCAAAGCATCAATACAGTCACTTTACAATATTGTAAAGTGACTGTTCCACTGGATGTCATAAGGTGAATGCACCAATTTTGTAAGTCGCTCTGGATAAGAGCGTCTGCTAAATGACTTAAATGTAAATGTAAATGTAAGACTGAATGCTACTGCACCGGCTCTGATGCTTGTCGGATGTGGCAGGGATTAAACAGGGAAGCCCAGCCACGAGCTGCACAGTGACACGTGCCTACCAGACGAGATAAATGACTTCGAGGCAAGCAACACTGAAGCATGCATTAGAGCAAGAGCTGTTCGGGACGACTGTGTGATCACGCTCTCTATAGCCGATGTGAGTAAGACCTTTAAACAGGTCAACATTCACAAGGCCGCAGGATCAGACAGATTACCAGGACGTGTACTCAGAGCATGCGGCAACTGGCAAGTGTCTTCACTGACATTTTCAACCTGTCCTTGACTGAGTCTGTACTACCTACAATCAAATACCCACCATATTACCTCCAGAGAGAATTATCTTGGTTAGTCACAGCAGTGTATATTCCCCCTAAAGCCAATACCACGATGGCCCTCAAGGAACTACACTGGAGTTTATGCAAACTGGAACCCACATATCCTGAGGCGCATGTATTGTAGCTGGGTATTTTAACAAAGCAAATTTGAGGAAAGTTCTATCAACACATTGACTGTAGTACTCGCTTAGGAAAAACATATCACTGCTATATGCCTTTTCAAGACGCCTACAAAGCACTCTCCCGCTCTCCCTTTGGCAGATCAGATCATGACTCCATTTTGCTCCTCCCTTCCTATAAGCAAAAACTCAAACAGGAAGTGCCCATGCTAAGGTCTATTCAACCCTAATCTGACCAATCGAAATCCATGCTTCAAGATTGCTTTGATCACGCGGACTGGGATATGTTCCGGGTAGCTTCAGATAATAACACTGACATTTACACGGACACGGACTGAGTTTATCAGGAAGTGTATAGGGATGTTGTTCCCATGGTGTCTATTAAAACCTACCCAAACCAGAATCCATGGATAGATGGCAGCATTCACGCTAAACTGAAAGCCTGAACCAACATTGACGAGACAGCCTACAAGGAGGAGGTGAGGGCCCTGGCGGAGTGGTGCCAGGGAAATAACCTCTCCCTCAAAGTCAACATAATTAAGGAGCTGATGGTGAACTTTAGGAAACAGCAGAAGGAGCACGGCCTTATCGACATCAATGGGACAGCAGTAGAGGAGGTGGAAACATTCAAGTTTCCGACGTACACACATCTCCGATGATCTGAAATGGTCCACCCACGCAGACAGTGGGGTGAAGAAGGCACAACAGCGCCTCTTTAACCTGAGGAGGCTTAAGAAATGTGGCTTGGCCCCTAAGACCCTTATAAACTATTACAGATGCACAATTGAGAGCATCTTGTCGGGTTGTATCGCTGCCTGGTACGTAAACTGCACCACCTGCAACCGCAGGACTCTCCAGAGGTGGTACGGTCTGCCCAACGCATCACCGGGGGCACACTGCCTGCCCTCCAGGGCACCTACACCACCCAATGTCACAGGAATGCCAAAAAGATCATCAAGGACATCAACCACCCGAGCCACGGCCTGTTCACCCCACTATCATTAAGAAGGCGAGGTCAGTACAAGTGAATCAAAGCGGGGACCAAGAGACTAAAAACAGCTTCTATCAAGGCTATCAGACTGTTAAATAGTCATCACTAGCCGGCTACCACCCGGCTACTCAACCCTACACCTTAGAGGCTGCTGCCCTATACACATAGACATGGAATCACTTGCCACTTTATTAATGGAACACTTGTCACTTTAATAATGTTTACATACTGCTTTACTCATCTCAAATGTAAATACTGTATTCTGTTCTACTGTATTTTAGTCAATGCCACTCCAAAATTGCTAGTCCTAATATTTATATATTTAATTATTCCATTCTTTTACTTTTAGATTTGTGTATAGTTGTGAATTGTTAGATATTACTGCATTGTTGAAGCTATGAACACAAGCATTTTGCTACACCACAATACCATCTGCTAAATATGTGTATGTGACCAATAAAACCTGATTTGATTTGATTTATTTCAAGCAAACCACCATAGTCCCTTTTCCCAACAACACCAAGGTAACCTGCCTAAATGACTACCGACAAATAGCACTCAAGTCTGTAGGCATGAAGTGCTTTGAAAGGTTGGCCATGGCTCACATCAACACCCTCATCCCAAAAACCCTAAACCCACTTCAATTTGCATATCACCCCAACAGATCCACAGATGATACACCTGGACAAAAAGGAATACCTATGAGAGAATGCTAATCATTGACTACAGCTCAGCGTTCAACACCATAATCCCTCAAAGCTCATCAATAAGCTAAGGATCTTGGGACTAAACATCTTCCTCTGCAACTGGATCCTGGACTTCCTGACAGGCTGCCCTCAGGTGGTAAGGGTAGGAAACATCACATCTGCCATGCTGATCCTCAACAAGGGCCTCTCAGGGGTACTTGCTTAGTCCCTTCCTGTACTCCCTGTTCACCACGACTGCGTGGCCAAGCATGACTCCAACGCCATCATTCAGTTTGCAGATGACACAACGATGGTAAGCCTGATCACTGACAATGATGAGACAGCCTATAGGGAGGTCAGAGACCTGGCAGTGTGATGTCAGGATAACAACCTCTCTCTCAACGTGATCAACACAAAGGAGCGGATTGTGGATTACAGGTAAAGTAGGAGCGAGCATGCCCACATCACATCGACAAGGCTCTAGTGTAGCGGGTCAAGAACTTCAAGTTCCTTGGTGTCCGCATCACCAACAAACTATCATGGTACAAACAAACAAAGACTGTCGTGAAAAGGGCACAACGACGCCTATTCCCCCTCAGGAGACTGAAAAATACTGAAAACAATCAGACAGCAAGGCGCTACAGAGGGTAGTGCGTACGGCCCAGTTCTACAAAGGGTAGTGCGTACGGCCCAGTGCTACAAAGGGTAGTGCGTACGGCCCAGTGCTACAGAGGGTAGTGCGTACGGCCCAGTGCTACAGAGGGTAGTGCGTACAGCCCAGTGCTACAGAGGGTAGTGCGTACGGCCCAGTGCTACAGAGGGTAGTGCGTACGGCCCAGTGCTACAGAGGGTAGTGCGTATGGCCCAGTGCTACAGAGGGTAGTGCGTATGGCCCAGTACATCACTGGGGCCAAGCTTCCTTCATTCCAAGACCTTTACAGAAGAAGGCCCTAAAAAATGGTGAAAGACTCCATCTGCCCTAGTCATAGACTGTTCTCTCTGCTACCGCATGGCAAGCGGTACCGGAGTGCCTAATCTAGGTCCAAAAGACTCCTTAAAAAACCTCTTAAAGATCCACCCCTTTGTTAAATTTTCACCTAAAATAACATACCCATTTCTAACTGTCTGTAGCTCAGGCCTTGAAGCAAGGATATGCATATTCTTGGTACCATTTGAAAGAAAACACTTTGACGTTTGTGGAAATGTGAAAGGAATGTAGGAGAATACAACACAATCAATCTGGTAAAAGATAATCCACAGACAAAAAAAAAACATTTTTTATTTTATTTGTGCCATCATCTTTGAAATGCAATAGAAAGGCCATAATGTATTATTCCAGCCCAGGTGCAATTTAGATTTTGGCCACTAGATGGCAGCAGTGTATGTGCAAAGTTTTAGACTGATCCAATGAACCATTGTATTTCTGTTCAAACTTTTGTATCAAGACTGCCCAAATGTGCCTAATTTGTTTATTAACAACTTTTTATGTTCAAAATTGTGCACTCTCCTCAAACAATAGCATGGTTTTATTTCACTGTAATAGCTATTGTAAATTGGACAAGCAGTTCAATGAACAAGAATTGAAGCTTTCTGCCAATATCAGATATGTCTAAGTCCTGGGAAATGTTCTTGTTACTTACAACCTCATGCTAATCGCATTAGCCTACGTTAGCTCAACCGTCCCGTGGTTGGGACACCAGATCCCGAAGTGAACAGCTTCTACCCCCTATAAGTAAGACTGCTGAAAGGTTCATCAAATGGCTACCCAGACTATTTGTATTGACCACTTTTGTTACGCTGCTACAACTCACTGTTAATTATCTATGCCTAGTCACTTTACCTCTACCTACATTTACATATGACCTCAATTATCTCGACTAACCCGTACCCCCACACATTGACTCGGTATCGGTACCTGTATATAGCCTCATTATTGTTATTTTATTACTTTTTTAACTTTAGTTTATTTAGTTAATACATCTTTTGCAAATATTTTCTCATTACAATTTTATTTGATGTTTTGTTCTCTATCCTTGAATTCAGATATTAATTTCATGTCTTCTAATTAGCATTGGTAATTTGCTGCTAAATCACAAATTCAAATTTGATTCCTGATTTTGGCCGTATTATTAATACGAGACCTGACCACATTCCTCGAGATTGGCCCCAATTACCACAAGAACTTGCGGGATCACATTCAAAGCAGAAACCTAATTTGAATGTGTAGTTTCTTAAATTAACAATGCTAAATAGATTAAAATAAATGGATATATTTATTCAAGGATGTAGAACAGAGACATGTACAGCTAGCTTTCCTGTTCCTTCTGGGAATCAAGACTGCAGAGGTTTTTATCGATTTTTAGGCCACTACTAAGGTATAAAAAAACATTTGACAAAATAACATTCATTTCTTTGGTTTGCGTTGAAAACAATTTAGAGAAGATTTGAGGACATTGATCTTATGAATTAGTAAAAGATGGACCTGGGTTGTACACTCTCATCTATTATAATCCAAACATCACAGTTCTATCAACACTCTGTCCTATCATGCATAGAGTTTAGCCTCAGCCTTTAGTCAAGCACTGCAACACCATTAGAACTAATGTGAGCTATTCAAATGAAAACCCTTAGAAAGAGAGAGATGGAATCAAAAAAGCTATATTCAGAGATCATGCCAAAAACAGCATTTAAAAAATCAATTACAAAGATTTCAGTAAAACTCTATGTATCATTGAAAGCAGAGCCATGATTTTATTACCTTTTTACTGTAAGGAAGAACTTTGATACAGATTCACTTTTGATTTTTGTGATGAGTGGTCATTATTATGGCTGATACAATTTCTTAGACTTCTGAATCCATAACAAAGAACTGACGCTGTTTCAACACTCTGCCAGGAGTTAAGGAGGGAAACAGAGACATATCAAAAGTTTGAATCGGCCATTATGACTACTGTCTACCATGACCTCACAGTAATTTAAGGAGCATGTAAGGTTTTTGGAACAATGGGTCATAATATTCTTTTTAATATCCTTCCCATACTCTCTTTACTGTGTGTTGATTCTGGGAACAACAAAATGATCCATCCTCCCACATGTCAGAGTAATGGAGACAGACAGTAATGGTGGCAATAAACTTCTGGCTGACTCTTTCGAGAGGAGAGGGAGAAAGTGGTGTGAGAGAGGGGAGAGTGGTGGGAGATAGGGAAGAGTGGTGGGAGAGAGGGAGAGGTGGTGGGAGAGAGGGAGAGAGTGGTGGGAGAGAGGGAGAGAATAGTGGGAGAGAGGGGAAGAGGGCGAGAGAGGGAAGAGTCGTGGAGAGAGAGGGAGAGAGTGGTGGGAGAGAGGGGAAGAGTGGTGGGAGAGAGGATAAAGTGGTGGGGGAGGGAAGAGTGGTGGGAGAGAGTGGGGGAGAGTGGTGGGGAGAGAGGAAGAAAGTGGTGGGGGAGAGGGGAAGAGTGGTGGAAGAGAGGGGAAGAGTGGTGGGAGAGAGGGAAGAGTGGTGGGAGAGAGGGTGAGAGTGGTGGGAGAGATGGGAAGAGTGGTGGGAGAGAGGGGAAGAGTGGTGGGAGAGAGAGGAAGAGAGTGGTGAGAGGAGAGGGGAAGAGGTGGGGAGAGAGGGGAAGAGTGGTGGGGAGAGAGGGAGAGAGTGGTGGGAGAGAGGAGAGAGGTGGGAGAGAGGGAGAGAATGGTGGGAGAGAGGGGAAGAGGGCGAGAGAGGGGGGAGAGAGCTCAGGAGAGAGGAGAGAGTGGTGAGAGGGAAGAGGGAGAGAGAGGAAGAGGAGAAAGGAGAGAGAGGGAAGAGGGTGGAGAGAGGGGAAGAGTGGTGGGAGAGAGGGAGAGAGTGGTGGGAGAGAGGGAGAGAGTGGTGGGAGAGAGGGAGAGAATGGTGGGAGAGAGAGGGAAGAGTGGCGAGAGAGGGGGAGAGAGAGTCGTGAGAGAGAGGGAGAGAGTGGTGGGAGAGAGGGGAAGAGTGGCGAGAGAGGGGGAGAGAGTCGTGAGAGAGAGGGAGAGAAGTGGTGGGAGAGAGGGGAAGAGTGGTGGGAGAGAGGGATAAAGTGGTGGGAGAGAGGGGAAGAGTGGTGGGAGAGAGGGGGAGAGTGGTGGGAGAGAGAGGAAGAAAGTGGTGGGAGAGAGGGGAAGAGTGGTGGAAGAGAGGGGAAGAGTGGTGGAGAGAGGGGAAGAGTGGTGGGAGAGAGGGTGAGAGTGGTGGGAGAGAGGGATAGAAGTGGTGGGAGAGAGGGGAAGAGTGGTGGGAGAGATGGAGAGAGTGGTGGGAGAGAGGAAGAGTGGTGGGAGAGAGGGAGAGAGTGGGGAGAGAGGAGAGAGTGGTAGGAGAGAGGGGGAGAGAGTCGAGAGAGAGAGGGAGAGAGTGGTGGGAGAGAGGGGAAGAGGGCAGAGAGGGGGAGAGAGTCGTGAGAGAGAGGGAGAGAGTGGTGGGAGAGAGGGGAAGAGTGGTGGGAGAGAGGGATAAAGTGGTGGGAGAGAGGGAAGAGTGGTGGGAGAGAGGGGGAGAGTGGTGGGAGAGAGAGGAAGAAAGTGGTGGGAGAGAGGGGAAGAGTGGTGGAAGAGAGGGAAGAGTGGTGGGAGAGAGGGGAAGAGTGGTGGGAGAGAGGGTGAGAGTGGTGGGAGAGAGGGATAAAGTGGTGGGAGAGAGGGCAAGAGTGGTGGGAGAGAAGGAGAGAGTGGTGGGAGAGAGGGGAAGAGTGGTGGGAGAGAGGGAGAGAGTGGGGAGAGAGGGAGAGAGTGGTAGGAGAGAGGGGAAGAGTGGTGGGAGAGAGAGGAAGAGAGACAGTGAGAGAGAGGGGAAGAGTGGTGGGAGAGAGGGGAAGAGTGGTGGGAGAGAGGAGAGGAGTGGTGGGAGAGAGGGAGAGAGTGGGGAGAGAGGAGAGAGTAGGTAGAGAGAGGGGAAGCGTGGAGAGAGAGAGGAAGAGAGTAGTGAGAGAGAGGGGAAGAGTGGAGAGAGAGAGGAAGAGAGTGGTGGGAGAGAGGGGGAGAGTGGAGAGAGAGAGAGAGGAAGAGAGTGGTGGGAGAGGAGAGAGTGGTGGGAGAGAGGGAGAACATGCTGGGAGACAGGGAGAGAGTGGTAGGGAGAGAGGGGAAGAGTGGTGGGAGAGAGGGGAAGAGTGGTGGGAGAGAGGGAAGAGTGGTGGGAGAGAGGGGAAGAGTGGAGGAGAGAGGGAGAGAGATTTGTGGAGAGAGAGGGGACGAGTGGTGGAAGAGAGGGATAGGAGTGGTGGGAGAGAGGGAGAGAGTGGTAGGAGAGAGTCGAAGAGTGGCGGGAGAGAGGGGACGAGTGGCGGGAGAGAGGGAGAGAGTGGTGGGAGAGAGGGAAGAGTGGTGAGAGAGGGAAGAGTGGTGGGAGAGAGTGGAAGAGTGGAGGGAGAGAGGGAGAGAGATTTGTGGGAGAGAGGGGACGAGTGGTGAAGGAGAGGGATAGAGGGTGGGAGAGAGGGAGAGAGTGGTAGGAGAGAGTGGAAGAGTGGTGGGAGAAATGGGAAGAGTGGCGGGGAGAGAGGACGAGTGGCGGGAGAGAGGGGACGAGTGGTGGGAGAGAGGGGACGAGGTGGTGGGAGAGAGAGGACAGTGGCGGGAGAGAGAGAGAGTGGTGGGAGAGAGGGGAAGAAGTGGTGGGAGAGAGGGGAAGAGTGGTGGGAGAGAGGGGGAGAGTGGTGGGAAGAGAGAGGAAGAAGAGTGGTGGGAGAGAGGGGAAGAGTGGTGGGAGAGAGGGGAAGAGTGGTGGGAGAGAGAGGAAGAGAGTAGTGAGAGAGAGGGGAAGAGTGGTGGGAGAGAGGGGAAGAGTGGTGGGAGAGAGGGAGAGAGTGGTGGGAGAGAGGGAGAGAGTGGTGGGAGAGAGGGAGAGAATGGTGGAGAGAGGGAAGAGTGGCGAGAGAGGGGGAGAGAGTCGTGAGAGAGAGGGAGAGAGGGTGGGAGAGAGGGGAAGAGTGGTGGGAGAGAGAGGAAGAGGAGAGAGTGAGAGAGAGAGGGGAAGAGTGGTGGGAGAGAGGGAGAGAGTGGTGGGAGAGAGGGAGAGAGTGGTGGGAGAGAGGGAGAGAATGGTGGGAGAGAGGGGAAGAGTGAGCGAGAGAGGGGGAGAGAGTCGTGAGAGAGAGGGAGAGAGTGGTGGGAGAGAGAGGGAAGAGTGGCGAGAGAGGGGGAGAGAGTCGTGAGAGAGAGAGAGAGAGAGTGGTGGGAGAGAGGGGAAGAGTGGTGGGAGAGAGGGATAAAGTGGTGGGAGAGAGGGAGAGAGTGGTGGGAGAGAGGGGACGAAAGTGGCGGGAGAGAGGGATGAGTGGCGGGAGAGAGGGAGAGAGTGGTGGGAGAGAGGGGACGAGTGGTGGGAGAGAGGGGACGAGTGGTGGGAGAGAGGGGGAGAGTGGTGGGAGAGAGAGGAAGAAAGTGGTGGGAGAGAGGGGAAGAGTGGTGGGAGAGAGGGGAAGAGTGGTGGGAGAGAGAGGAAGAGAGTAGTGAGAGAGAGGGGAAGAGTGGTGGGAGAGAGGGGAAGAGTGGTGGGAGAGAGGGAGAGAGTGGTGGGAGAGAGGGAGAGAGTGGTGGGGAGAGGGAGAGAATGGGTGAGAGAGGGGGAGAGAGTCGTGAGAGAGAGGGAGAGAGTGGTGGGAGAGAGGGGAAGAGTGGTGGGAGAGAGGGATAAAGTGGTGGGAGAGAGGGGAAGAGTGAGTGGGAGAGAGGGGGAGAGTGGTGGGAGAGAGGGGAAGAAAGTGGTGGGAGAGAGGGGAAGAGTGGTGGAAGAGAGGGAAGAGTGGTGGGAGAGTGGGGAAGCGTGGTGGGAGAGAGGGTGAGAGTGGTGGGAGAGAGGGATAAAGTGGTGGGAGAGAGGGCAAGAGTGGTGGGAGAGAAGGAGAGAGTGGTGGGGAGAGAGGGGAAGAGTGGTGGGAGAGAGGGAGAGAGTGGGGAGAGAGGGAGAGAGTGGTAGGAGAGAGGGGAAGAGTGGTGGGAGAGAGAGAAGGAAGAGAGTAGTGAGAGAGGGGAAGAGTGGTGGGAGAGAGGGGAAGAGTGGTGGGAGAGAGGAGAGAGTGGTGGGAGAGAGGGAGAGAGTGGGGGAGAGAGAGGAGAGAGTGGTAGGAGAGAGGGGAAGCGTGGAGAGAGAGAGGAAGAGAGTAGTGAGAGAGAGGGGAAGAGTGAGAGAGAGAGGAAGAGAGTGGTGGGAGAGAGGGAAGAGTGGAGAGAGAGAGGGAAGAGAGTGGTGGGGAGAGGGGAGAGAGTGGTGGGGAGAGAGGGAGAAAATGCTGGGAGACAGGGAGAGAGTGGTGGGAGAGGGAGAAGAGTGGTGGGAGAGAGGGGAAGAGAGTGGTGGGAGAGGGGAGAGAGTGGTGGGAGAGAGGGGAGAACATGCTGGGAGACAGGGAGAGAGTGGTGGGAGAGAGGGGAAGAGTGGTGGGAGAGAGGGGAAGAGTGGTGGGGAGAGAGGGGAAGAGTGGTGGGAGAGAGGGGAAGAGTGGAGGGAGAGAGAGAGAGATTTGTGGGAGAGAGGGACGAGTGGTGGAAGAGAGGGATAGGAGTGGTGGGAGAGAGGGAGAGAGTGGTAGGAGAGAGTCGAAGAGTGGCGGGAGAGAGGGGACGAGTGGCGGAGAGAGGGAGAGAGTGGTGGGAGAGAGGGGAAGAGTGGTGGGAGAGAGGGAAGAGTGGTGGGAGAGAGTGGAAGAGTGGAGGGAGAGAGGGAGAGAGATTTGTGGGAGAAGAGGGGACGAGTGGTGAAGGAGAGGGATAGAGTGGTGGGAGAGAGTGGAAGAGTGGTGGGAGAAATGGAGAGAGTGGTGGGAGAGAGGGAAGAGAATGGTGGGAGAGAGGGGAAGAGGGCGAGAGCGAGAGGGGGGGAGAGAGTCGTGAGAGAGAGGAGAGAGTGGTGGGAGAGAGGGGAAGAGTGGCGAGAGAGGGGGGAGAGAGAGTCGTGAGAGAGAGGGAGAGAGTGGTGGGAGAGAGGGGAAGAGTGGTGGGAGGAGAGGGATAAAGTGGTGGGAGAGAGGGAGAGAGTGGTGGGAGAGAGGGGACGAGTGGCAGGAGAGAGGGGATGAGTGGCGGGAGAGAGGGAGAGAGTGGTGGGAGAGAGGGGACGAGTGGTGGAGAGAGGGGACGAGTGGTGGGAGAGAGGGGGAGAGTGGTGGGGAGAGAGAGGGAAGAAAGTGGTGGGAGAGAGGGGAAGAGTGGTGGGAGAGAGGGGAAGAGTGGTGGGAGAGAGAGGAAGAGAGTAGTGAGAGAGAGGGGAAGAGTGGTGGGAGAGAGGGGAAGAGTGGTGGGAGAGAGGGAGAGAGTGGTGGGAGAGAGGGAGAGAGTGGTGGGAGAGAGGGAGAGAATGGTGAGAGAGGGTGGAGAGAGTCATGAGAGAGAGGGAGAGAGTGGTGGGAGAGAGGGGAAGAGTGGTGGGAGAGAGGGATAAAGTGGTGGGAGAGAGGGGAGAGAGTGGTGGGAGAGAGGGGGAGAGTGGTGGGAGAGAGGGGAAGAAAGTGGTGGGAGAGAGGGGAAGAGTGGTGGAAGAGAGGGGACGAGTGGTGGGAGAGAGGGGACGAGTGGTGGGAGAGAGGGGACGAGTGGTGGGAGAGAGGGACGAGTGGTGGGAGAGAGGGGACGATAGCGGGGAGAGAGGGAGAGAGTGGTGGGAGAGAGGGGAAGAGTGGTGGGAGAGAGGGGAAGAGTGGTGGGAGAGAGGGGGAGAGTGGTGGGAGAGAGGGGAAGAAGTGGTGGGAGAGAGAGGACGAGTGGCGGGGAGAGGGGACGAGTGGTGGGAGAGAGGGGACGAGTGGTGGGAGAGAGGGGACGAGTGGTGGGAGAGAGGGGGCTGCAGTGGCGGGGAGAGAGGGAGAGAGTGGTGGGAGAGAGGGGAAGAGTGGTGGGAGAGAGGGGAAGAGTGGTGGGAGAGAGGGGGAGAGTGGTGGGAGAGAGAGGAAGAAAGTGGTGGGAGAGAGGGGACGAGTGGTGGGAGAGAGGGGACGAGTGGTGGGAGAGAGGGGAAGAGTGGTGGGAGAGAGGGAAGAGAGTGGTGGGAGAGGGAGAGAGTGGTGGGGAGAGAGGGAGAACATGCTGGGAGACAGGGAGAGAGTGGTGGGAGAGAGGGGAAGAGTGGTGGGAGAGAGGGGAAAGAGTGGTGGGAGAGAGGGGAAGAGTGGTGGGAGAGAGAGGGGAAGAGTGGAGGGAGAGAGGGAGAGAGATTTGTGGGGAGAGAGGGGACGAGTGGTGGAAGAGAGGGATAGAGTGGTGGGAGAGAGGGAGAGAGTGGTAGGAGAGAGTCGAAGAGTGGCGGGAGAGAGGGGACGAGTGGCGGAGAGAGGGGAGAGAGTGGTGGGAGAGAGGGAAGAGTGGTGGGAGAGAGGGGAAGAGTGGTGGGAGAGAGTGGAAGAGTGGAGGGAGAGAGGGAGAGAGATTTGTGGGAGAGAGGGGACGAGTGGTGAAGGAGAGGGATAGAGTGGTGGGGAGAGAGTGGAAGAGTGGTGGGAGAAATGGAGAGAGTGGTGGGAGAGAGGGAGAGAATGGTGGGAGAGAGGGGAAAGAGTGGCGAGAGGGGGGGGGGGGAGAGTCGTGAGAGAGAGGGAGAGAGTGGTGGGAGAGAGGGGAAGAGTGGCGCGAGAGGGGGAGAGAGTCGTGAGAGAGAGGGAGAGAGTGGTGGGAGAGAGGGGAAGAGTGGTGGGAGAGAGGGATAAAGTGGTGGGAGAGAGGGAGAGAGTGGTGGGAGAGAGGGGGAGGATGAGGAGGGACGAGTGGCAGGAGAGAGGGGAGTGGAGGGCGGGAGAGAGGGGAGAGAGTGGTGGGAGAGAGGGGACGAGTGGTGGGAGAGAGGGGACGAGTGGTGGGAGAGAGGGGAGAGAGTGGTGGGAGAGAGAGGAAGAAAGTGGTGGGAGAGAGGGGAAGAGTGGTGGGAGAGAGGGGAAGAGTGGTGGGAGAGAGAGAGAAGAGAGTAGTGAGAGAGAGGGGAAGAGTGGTGGGAGAGAGGGGAAGAGTGGTGGGAGAGAGGGAGAGAGTGGTGGGAGAGAGGGAGAGAGTGGTGGGAGAGAGGAGAGAATGGTGAGAGAGGGGTGGAGAGAGTCGTGAGAGAGAGGGAGAGAGTGGTGGGAGAGAGGGGAAGAGTGGTGGGAGAGAGGGATAAAGTGGTGGGAGAGAGGGGAAGAGTGGTGGAAGAGAGGGGACGAGTGGTGGGAGAGAGGGGACGAGTGGTGGGAGAGAGGGGACGAGTGGTGGGAGAGAGGGGGAGGAGTGGTGGGAGAGAGAGGAAGAAAGTGGTGGGAGAGAGGGGAAGAGTGGTGGGAGAGAGGGGAAGAGTGGTGGGAGAGAGAGGAAGAGAGTAGTGAGGAGAGAGGGGAAGAGTGGTGGGAGAGAGGGGAAGAGTGGTGGGAGAGAGGGAGAGAGTGGTGGGAGAGAGGGAGAGAGTGGTGGGAGAGAGGGAGAGAATGGTGAGAGAGGGGTGGAGAGAGTCGTGGAGAGAGAGGGAGAGAGTAGTGGGAGAGAGGGGAAGAGTGGTGGGAGAGAGGGATAAAGTGGTGGGAGAGAGGAGGAAGAGTGGTGGGAGAGAGGGGGAGAGTGGTGGGAGAGAGGGGAAGAAAGTGGTGGGAGAGAGGGAAGAGGTGGTGGAAGAGAGGGGACGAGTGGGTGGGAGAGAGGGGACGAGTGGTGGGAGAGAGGGGACGAGTGGTGGGAGAGAGGGGACGAGTGGTGGGAGAGAGGGGACGAGTGGCGGGAGAGAGGGAGAGAGTGGTGGGGAGAGAGGGGAAGAGTGGTGGGAGAGAGGGAAGAGTGGTGGGAGAGAGGGGGAGAGTGGTGGGAGAGAGGGGAAGAAAGTGGGTGGGAGAGAGAGGACGAGTGGTGGGAGAGAGGGGACGAGTGGTGGGAGAGAGGGACGAGTGGTGGGAGAGAGGGGACGAGTGGTGGGAGAGAGGGGACGAGTGGCGGGAGAGAGGGAGAGAGTGGTGGGAGAGAGAGGGGAAGAGTGGTGGGAGAGAGGGAAGAGTGGTGGGAGAGAGGGGAGAGTGGTGGGAGAGAGAGGAAGAAAGTGGTGGGAGAGAGGGAAGAGTGGTGGGAGAGAGGGGAAGAGTGGTGGGAGAGAGAGGAAGAGAGTAGGAGAGAGAGGGGAAGAGTGGTGGGAGAGAGGGGAAGAGTGGTGGGAGAGAGGGAGAGAGTGGTGGGAGAGAGGGAGAGAGTGGTGGGAGAGAGGAGAGAATGGTGGGAGAGAGGGAAGAGTGGCGTAGAGAGGGGGAGAGAGTCGTGAGAAAGAGGGAGAGAGTGGTGGGAGAGAGGGGAAGAGTGGTGGGAGAGAGAGGAAGAGAGTAGTGAGAGAGAGAGGGGAAGAGTGGTGGGAGAGAGGGAGAGAGTGGTGGGAGAGAGGGAGAGAGTGGTGGGAGAGAGGGAGAGAATGGTGGGAGAGAGGGGAAGAGTGGGCGAGAGAGGGGGGGAGAGAGTCGTGAGAGAGAGGGAGAGAGAGTGGTGGGAGAGGGGAGAGAGTGGTGGGGAGAGAGGGATAAAGTGGTGGGAGAGAGGGAAGAGTGGTGGGAGAGAGGGGAGAGTGGTGGGAGAGAGGGGAAGAAAGTGGTGGGAGAGAGGGGAAGAGTGGTGGAAGAGAGGGACGAGTGGTGGGGAGAGGGGACGAGTGGTGGGAGAGAGGGGACGAGTGGTGGGAGAGAGGGGACGAGTGGTGGGAGAGAGGGCCGAGTGGCGGGAGAGAGGGAGAGAGTGGTGGGAGAGAGGGGGAAGAGTGGTGGGAGAGGGGAATGGTGGGAGAGAGGGAAGAGTGGTGGGAGAGAGGGGGAGAGTGGTGGGAGAGAGGGGAAGAAAGTGGTGGGAGAGAGAGGACGAGTGGCGGGAGAGAGGGGACGAGTGGTGGGAGAAGGGGACGAGTGGTGGGAGAGAGGGACGAGTGGTGGGAGAGAGGGGACGAGTGGCGGGAGAGAGGGAGAGAGTGGTGGGAGAGAGGGAAGAGTGGTGGGAGAGAGGGAAGAGTGGTGGGAGAGAGGGGGAGAGTGGTGGGAGAGAGAGGAAGAAAGTGGTGGGAGAGAGGGGACGAGTGAGTGGGAGAGAGGGGACGAGTGGTGGGAGAGAGGGGAAGAGTGGTGGGAGAGAGGAAGAGAGTGGTGGGAGAGGGAGAGAGTGGTGGAGAGAGGGAGAACATGCTGGGAGACAGGGAGAGAGTGGTGGGAGAGAGGGGAAGAGTGGTGGGAGAGAGAGGGAAGAGTGGTGGGAGAGAGGGGAAGAGTGGTGGGAGAGAGGGGAAGAGTGGAGGGGAGAGAGGGAGAGAGATTTGTGGGAGAGAGGGACGAGTGGTGGAAGAGAGGGATAGAGTGGTGGGAGAGAGGGGAGAGAGTGGTGAGGAGAGAGTCGAAGAGTGGCGGGAGAGAGGGGACGAGTGGCGGGAGAGAGGGAGAGAGTGGTGGGAGAGAGGGGGAAGAGTGGTGGGAGAGAGGGGAAGAGTGGGTGGGAGAGAGTGGAAGAGTGGAGGGAGAGAGGGAGAGAGATTTGTGGAGAGAGGGGACGAGTGGTGGAAGGAGAGGGATAGAGTGGTGGGAGAGAGTGGAAGAGTGGTGGGAGAAATGGAGAGAGAGTGGTGGGAGAGAGGGAGAGAATGGTGGGAGAGAGGGGAAGAGTGGCGAGAGGGGGGGGGGAGAGTCGTGGAGAGAGAGGGAGAGAGTGGTGGGAGAGAGGGGAAGAGTGGGCGAGAGAGGGGGGGAAGAGAGTCGTGAGAGAGAGGGAGAGAGTGGTGGGAGAGAGGGGAAGAGTGGTGGGAGAGAGGGATAAAGTGGTGGGAGAGAGGGAGAGAGTGGTGGGAGAGAGGGAGGAGAGTGGTGGGAGAGAGGGGACAGTGGCAGGAGAGAGGGGGATGAGTGGCGGGAGAGAGGGGAGAGAGTGGTGGAGAGAGGGGACGAGTGGTGGGAGAGAGGGGACGAGTGGTGGGAGAGAGGGGGAGAGTGGTGGGAGAGAGGGGAGAGGAGAGAGAGGAAGGAAGTGGTGGGAGAGAGGGGAAGAGTGGTGGGAGAGAGGGGAAGAGTGGTGGGAGAGAGAGGAAGAGAGTAGTGAGAGAGAGGGGAAGAGTGGTGGGAGAGAGGGGAAGAGTGGTGGGAGAGAGGGAGAGAGTGGTGGGAGAGAGGGAGAGAGTGGTGGGAGAGAGGAGAGAATGGTGGAGAGAGGGGTGGAGAGAGTCGTGAGAGAGAGGGAGAGAGTGGTGGGAGAGAGGGGAAGAGTGGTGGGAGAGAGGGATAAAGTGGTGGGAGAGAGGGGAAGAGTGGTGGGAGAGAGGGGAGAGTGGGTGGGAGGAGGGGAAGAAAGTGGTGGGAGAGAGGGGGAGAGTGGTGGAAGAGAGGGGACAGAGTGGTGGGAGAGAGGGGACAGAGTGGTGGGAGAGAGGGGACGAGTGGTGGGAGAGAGGGGGAGAGTGGTGGGAGAGAGAGGAAGAAAGTGGTGGGAGAGAGGGGAAGAGTGGTGGGAGAGAGGGGAAGAGTGGTGGGAGAGAGAGGAAGAGAGAAGTGAGATGAGAGAGGGGAAGAGTGGTGGGAGAGAGGGGAAGAGTGGTGGGAGAGAGGGAGAGAGTGGTGGGAGAGAGGGAGAGAGTGGTGGGAGAGAGGGAGAGAATGGTGAGAGAGGGGTGGAGAGAGTCGTGAGAGAGATGGGAGAGAGTGGTGGGAGAGAGGGAAGAGTGGTGGGAGAGAGGGATAGTAGGTGGGAGAGAGGGAAGAGTGGTGGGAGAGAGGGGAGAGTGGTGGGAGAGAGAGGAAGAAAGTGGTGGGAGAGAGGGAAAGAGTGGTGGAAGAGAGGGGACGAGTGGTGGGAGAGAGGGGAACGAGTGGTGGGAGAAGAGGGGACGCAGTGGTGGGAGAGAGGAGACGAGTGGTGGGAGAGAGGGGACGAGTGGCGGGGAGAGAGGAGAGAGTGGTGGGAGAGAGGGAAGAGTGGTGGGAGAGAGGGGAAGAGTGGTGGGAGAGAGGGGGAGAGTGGTGGGAGAGAGGGGAAGAAAGTGGTGGGAGAGAGAGGGCAGTGGCGGGAGAGAGGGGACGAGTGGTGGGAGAGAGGGGACGAGTGGTGGGAGAGAGGGGACGAGTGGTAGGAGAGAGGGGACGAGTGGCGGGAGAGAGGGAGAGAGTGGTGGGAGAGAGGGGAAGAGTGGTGGGAGAGAGGGAAGAGTGGTGGGAGAGAGGGGGAGAGTGGTGGGAGAGAGAGGAAGAAAGTGGTGGGAGAGAGGGGAAGAGTGTGGTGGGAGAGAGGGGGAAGAGTGGTGGGAGAGAGGGAGAGAGGAGAGAGAGAGAGGGGAAGAGTGGTGGGAGAGAGGGGAAGAGTGGTGGGAGAGAGGGAGAGAGTGGTGGAGAGAGGGAGAGAGTGGTGGGAGAGAGGGAGAGAATGGTGGGAGAGAGGGGAAGAGTGGCGAGAGAGGGGGAGAGAGTCGTGAGAAAGAGGGAGAGAGTGGTGGGAGAGAGGGGAAGAGTGGTGGGAGAGAGAGGAAGAGAGAGTAGAGAGAGAGAGGGGAAGAGTGGTGGGAGAGAGGGAGAGAGTGGTGGGGAGAGAGGGAGAGAGTGGTGGGAGAGAGGGAGAGAATGGTGGGAGAGAGGGAAGAGTGAGCGAGAGAGGGGGGAGAGAGTCGTGAGAGAGAGGAGAGTGGTGGGAGAGAGGGGAAGAGTGGCGAGAGAGGGGGGAGAGAGTCGTGAGAGAGAGGGAGAGAGTGGTGGGAGAGAGGGGAAGAGGTGGGAGAGAGGGATAAAGTGTGGGAGAGAGGGAGAGAGTGGTGGGAGAGAGGGGACGAGTGGCAGGAGAGAGAGGGGATGAGTGGACGGGAGAGAGGGAGAGAGTGGTGGGAGATAGGGAGACGAGTGGTGGGAGAGAGGGACGAGTGGTGGAGAGAGAGGGGAGAGTGGTGGGAGAGAGAGGAAGAAAGTGGTGGGAGAGAGGGGGAGAGTGGTGGGAGAGAGGGGAAGAGTGGTGGGAGAGAGAGGAAGAGAGTAGTGAGAGAGAGAGGGAAGAGTGGTGGGAGAGAGGGGAAGAGTGGTGGGAGAGAGGGAGAGAGTGGTGGGAGAGAGGGAGAGAGTGGTGGGAGAGAGGGAGAGAATGGTGAGAGAGGGGGGAGAGAGTCGTGGAGAGAGAGGGAGAGAGTGGTGGGAGAGAGGGGAAGAGTGGTGGGAGAGAGGGATAGAAGTGGTGGAGAGAGGGGAAGAGTGGTGGGAGAGAGGGGGAGAGTGGTGGGAGAGAGGGGAAGAAAGTGGTGGGAGAGAGGGGAAGAGTGGTGGAAGAGAGGGGAAGAGTGGTGGGAGAGGAGGGGAAGGGTGGTGGGAGAGAGGGTGAGAGTGGTGGGAGAGAGGGATAGCGGTGGGAGAGAGGGCAAGAGTGGTGGGAGAGATGGGAGAGAGTGGTGGGAGAGAGGGGAAGAGTGGTGGGAGAGAGGGAGAGAGTGGGGAGAGAGGGAGAGGGTGGTAGGAGAGAGGGGAAGAGTGGCGGGAGAGGGGGGAGAGAGAGTCGTGAGAGAGAGGGGAAGAGTGGTGGGAGAGAGGGGAAGAGTGGTGGGAGAGAGGGAGAGAGTAGTGAGAGAGTGAGGGGAAGAGTGGTGGGAGAGAGGGAGAGTGGCGGGAGGGAGGCGATGAGTGGTGGGAGAGAGGAGAGGAAGAGTGGTGGAGAGAGAGGGGAGAGAGTGGCGGAGAGAGGGGGAGAGAGTCGTGAGAGAGAGAGGAGAGAGTGGTGGGGAGAGAGGGGAAGAGTGGCGGGAGAGGGGGGGAGAGAGTGCTGGGAGAGAGGGAGAGAGTAGGGAGAGAGGGGAAGAGTGGTGGGAGAGAGGGATAGAGTGGTGGGAGAGAGGGGAAGAGTGGAGAGAGGGGGAGAGTGGTGGGAGAGAGGGGAAGAAAGTGGTGGGAGAGAGGGGAAGAGTGGTGGAAGAGAGGGGAAGAGTGGTGGGAGAGAGGGGAAGAGCGGTGGGAGAGAGGGTGAGAGGGTGGAGGGGCCGGTTAAAGTGGGTGGGAGAGAGGGGAAGAGTGGTGGGAGAGATGGAGAGAGTGGTGGGAGAGAGGGGAAGAGTGGTGGGAGATGTGAGAGAGTGGGGAGAGAGGGAGAGAGTGGCTAGGAGAGAGGGAAGAGTGGTGGGAGAGAGAGGAAGAGAGTAGTGAGAGCGAGGGGATGAGTGGTGGGAGAGATGGCGACAGAGGGTGGGTGTGAGGGAGAGAGTGGTGGAGAGAGGGCGATGAGTGGTGGGAGAGAGGGTTAGAGGGTGGGAGATGGAGAGATGAGGGGGAGACCTTGATGGGTATGTTTAGAGTGGTAGGATGAGAGGGGAAGTGTGGAGAGAGAGAGGAAGAGGGTAGAGAGAGAGGGGAAGAGTGGAGAGAGAGAGAGGAAGAGAGTGGTGGGAGAGGGAGAGAGTGGTGGAGAGAGGAGAGCATGGGAGACAGGGAGAGAGTGTGAGAGAGGGGAAGATGTGGGAGAGAGGGGAAGAGTGGTGGGAGAGAGGGAGAAGCGTGGCTGGGGAGAGAGGGGGAGAGTGGTGGGAGAGAGGGAAGAAAGTGGTGGGAGAGAGGGGAAGAGTGGTGGAAGAGAGGGGAAGAGTGGGTGGGGAGAGAGGGGAAGCGTGGTGGGAGAGGGTGAAGAGTGGTGGGAGAGCGGGAGAGAGTGGTGGGAGAGAGGGGAAGAGTGGTGGGAGAGAGTGGAAGAGTGGAGGGAGAGAGGGAGAGAGATTTGTGGGGAGAGAGGGGACGAGGGTGGGTAGAGAGGATAGAGTGGTGGGGAGAGAGGGAGAGAGTGGTAGGAGAGAGTCGAAGGAGTGGCGGGAGAGAGGGGACGAGTGGCGGGAGAGAGGGAGAGAGTGGTGGGAGAGAGGGGGAGAGTGGTGGGAGAGAGGGGAAGAGTGGTGGGAGAGAGTGGAAGAGTGGAGGAGAGAGGGAGAGAGATTTGGTGGGGAGAGAGGGGACGAGTGGTAAAAGAGAGGGATAGAGTGGTGGGAGAGAGGGAGAGAGTGGTGGGAGAGAGGGGAAGAGTGGCGGGAGAGAGGGGACGAGTGGCGGGAGGAGAGGGACGAGGGCGGGAGAGAGAGGAAGAGTGGCGAGAGAGAGGAAGAGAGCGGTGGGAGAGAGGGGAAGAGGAGCGGGAGAGAGGGACGAGTGGTGGGAGAGAGGGAGAGAGTGGTGGGAGAGAGAGGGACGAGTGGTGGGAGAGAGGGGAAGAGGGCGGGAGAGAGGGGACGAGTGGCGGGAGAGAGGGGAGACGAGTGGTGGGAGAGGGGACGAGTGGCGGGAGAGAGGGGGACGAGTGGTGGGAGAGAGGGGACGAGATGGAGAGAGGGAGTGCAGGGTGGGAGAGAGGGGAAGAGTGGTGGGAGAGAGGGGAAGAGTGGCGGGAGAGAGGGGACGCAGTGGCGGAGAGAGGGGACGAAAGGGTGGGAGAGAGAGGGGACGAGTGGTGCGGAGAGAGGGAGAGAGTGGTGGGAGAGAGGTGGAGAGAGTGGTGGGAGAGAGGGGAAGAGTGGCGGGAGAGGGGGACGAGGGTCGGGAGAGAGGGAGAGAGTGGTGGGAGAGGGGAAGAGTGGTGGGAGAGAGGGGAAGATGGTGGCGAGAGAGAGGGGGACGAGTGGCGAGAGAGGAGAGGGGAAGAGTGGCGGGAGAGAGAGGAAGAGTGGCAGGGAGAGAGGAAGAGAGTGGTGGGAGAGAGGGGAAGAGTGGCGGGAGAGAGGGGAGAGAGTGGGTGGAGAGAGAGGGAGAGAGTGGTGGGAGAGAGGGGAAGAGTGGCGGGAGAG
>NW_025748558.1:0-33351 GCF_021184085.1 Oncorhynchus gorbuscha
GTACATCCTGTTCCATCTCCAGTCCTAGGGCTGTTATGGTGACTGTATTATCACCACACCATCAGTCACAACATACCAGCTCGTAACTGGTACGTCACCATTCCATCTCCAGTCCTAGGGCTGTTATGGTGACTGTATTATCACCACTTCATCGGTCACAACATACCAGCTGCTTGGCTGGTACATACTGTTGCATCTCCCAATTCCTAGGGCTGTTATGGTATTTATATTATCACCCACCTCTATCAGTCACAGCATGGCTTATGCAACTGTTTTTGCAATCCTGTTCCAATCCCCAGTCCTGGGGGCTGTTGTGGTGTTGCCATTATCACCACACATCAGTCACAACATACCAGCTCGTAACTGGTACATCCTGTTCCATCTCCAGTCCTGGGGCTGTTATGGTGACTGTATTATCACTCACGCATCAGTCACAACATACCAGCTCGTAACTGGTACATACTGTTCCATATCCAGTCCTAGGGCTGTTATGGTGACTGTATTATCACCACACCATCAGTCACAACATACCAGCTCGTAACTGGTACATCCTGTTCCATCTCCAGTCCTAGGGCTGTTATGGTGACTGTATTATCACCACACCATCAGTCACAACATACCAGCTCGTAACTGGTACATCCTGTTCCATGTCCAGACCTAGGGCTGTTATGGTGACTGTATTATCACCACACCATCAGTCACAACATACCAGCTCGTAACTGGTACATCCTGTTCCATCTCCAGACCTAGGGCTGTTATGGTGACTGTATTATCACCACACCATCAGTCACAACATACCAGCTTGTAACTGGTACATACTGTTCCATCTCCAGACCTAGGGTTGTTATGGTGACTGTATTACCGCCACACTGGCAGTCACAAGATTTTCGTACTTGAACTCAAAATGAACAATTGTTATTATCAATCTGTTAACATTACTCAAAAGATTACAACAATTTGCAGATAGCCTGTTTGCTATTGTAAAGGTGAAATAAATTATAGCTGGCTGTGTTACTTACTGCAGAGTAGGGCTAGCCATGATCTAACTAGTAACATAGGCTGGTAGTTGATTTTAAGGCACAGTTATGATAATGGGGATTTGTAATTGAGATTGAGATTGGACTAAAATGTGGGTAATTGGTTGCTTAGAGGTAAACATAGACTGTCTTGTTTTTGCATGGGGTCAATTAAACATGAAAAGAAAGGGAGAGATATCAGACTGTTACAAAAGGACCCAATGGTAGGCCAGGCCTATACTTTAAACTACACATTTTAGTTAGCAGCTGTTCGTATCTAATCTTGTGGATCCCTTAATTATAGAGATATGACACATTATTTAATGTATATTTCAGACATGTCAAGATCCAGAGAAGAGGGTCCTGTACAGTATTTCCCAGAACTCAGCTTGGTACTAGGAAAAAGGTTTTAGCAGCTCCTGGTATATGGACAATTCATGGCTTGAATATTCTGTAAATCAAGATTAAATGTATTGTTTCGCCTGTAGTCATTTTTCTCTGCCCAGTACACCTGAATCTGCCTTCACATTACAGTCACGGTTTTGTAACTGGAAAAAGGTGCTGCTTAAAGATTCTGGGTTTAAGCTCCATTCGAAGGCAGAGCATCATATCAATGCTATCTACGTATGCTTGGAATCAGCATAAAATGGCTATTGACAGCAACTCATCAATGTTAGATGTCATAAATGAGGACTGGAAAAAGAAAGTGGAGGAAAACTGTACTTACATTAAAACAATTTCAGATGGCTCTATTAACTGTAACGCAGAGAGAGGTTTGTCTGATGACTCTGTCATTGTTTTTACAATCTTAGAAGAAATAGCAAAGCATGACCCTCTCATAGAGAAAAGGATGCATGCATGTGGCAATGCTAAGTACACTGAGCCACCAAAACCAGAACAAAGTTATTGAGGGCAATGCTAATTACACGAAGCCACCAAATCCAGAACAAAGTTCTTGAGGGCAATGCTAAGTACACAAGCCACCAAATCCAGAACAAAGTTATTGAGGGCAATGCTAAGTACACAAGCCACCAAATCCAGAACAAAGTTATTGAGGGCAATGCTAAGTACACAAGCCACCAAATCCAGAACAAAGTTATTGAGGGCAATGCTAAGTACACAAGCCACCAAATCCAGAACAAAGTTATTGAGGGCAAAATACACAAGCTACCAAATTGTTATTGAGGGCAATGCTAAGTACACAAGCCACCAAATCCAACAAAGTTGAGGCAATGTACACAAGCCACCAAATCCAGAACAATGTTATTGAGGGCAATGCTAAGTACACAAGACCAAATCCAGAACAAAGTTATTGAGGGAGGCCACCAAATCCAAGAACAATGTTATTGAGGGCAATGCTAAGTACACAAGCATCAATCCAGAACAAAGTTATTGAGGGCAATGCTAAGTACACAAGCCACCAAATCCAGAACAAAGTTATTGAGGGAAATGTACACAAGCCACCAAATCCAGAACAAAGTTATTGAGGGCAATGCTAAGTGCCACCAAATCCAGAACAAAGTTATTGAGGGCATGCTAAGAGTACACAAATCAAAATCAAATCAGAATCAAATTTATTTATGAGGGTACATCAGCTGATATCTCAAAGTGCTGTACAGAAACCCAGCCCTAAAACTGCAGGTGTAAAAGCACGGTGGCTAGGAAAAACTCCCAAAGGCCAAAACAAAGGAAGAAACCTTGAGGGAACCGGGCTATGTGGGGTGGCAGTCCTCTTCTGGCTGTGCCAGATTATAACCAGAACATGTTTTTACAAGGCAGAACAAAGTTGAAACTTGAGCAGCAGCACAGTCAGGTGGACTGGGGACAGCAAGCCAGCCATCAGTCAGGTAGTCTGGGGCATGGTCCTCTCAAAGAGAATTAGAGGGCATATGAAACCAAGCCACCAAATCCAGTACAGAGTTATAACAGAACGTGGCAAGATGCAAATGTTCATAAATGACCAGCATCCAGAACAAAGTTATTAAGGGCAATGCTAAGTGAAACTGGCAAATCCCAGAACAAAGTTATTGAGGGCAATGCTAAGTACACAAGCCACCAAATCCAGAACAAAGTTATTGAGGGCAATGCTAAGGGCACAAGCCACCAAATGTACAAAGTTATTGAGGTGGACTGGGGACACAAGCCACCAAATCCAAAACAAAGTTATTGAGGGCAATGCTAAGTACACAAGCCACCAAATCCAGAACAAAGTTATTGAGGGCAATGCTAAGTACACAAGCCACCAAATCCAGTACAAAGTTATTGAGGGCAATGCTAAGCCACCAAATCCAAAACACAAGTACACAACCACCAAATCCAGAACAAAGTTATTGAGGGCCAGAGCCACAAATCCAGAACAAACTTATTGAGGGCTTTTTGAGATGGTACAAAGTCAAATAATAAGAGAAGTAAAAGAAAGTTAAGCTTTTATTGTAATTGCAGATGAAACCAAAGATGTAAATAAAATGAACAAATGTCTTTAGTTGTGAGGTACTATTACAACGGGGCCATCCACGAAAGCTTTTTACACCTTCAGTCAGCTGAAAGCTTAGATGTAATCAGTGATAATTGATTGCGTTGAAAAACATGGTCTGGACTACAGGAATAATCTTGAGGGGCAAGGCTATGAAGTTGCATCCGTCATGAGCGGAAAGCATTCTGGTGTGTCTGCACGGATTAATATCAGTGCAAGATGTAATGCACAGTGTTTGAATTTGGTTCTTGTAAATTCTGTCAAATCCGTGCATGAGGCAGTTCACTTTCTTGCTCTCCTGCAGAAGCTTTATAACTTTGTATCTGGCTCATAGGTTCATCTGAAGTGGCTTGCAGTTCAGAAAGAGCTGTATCCACAGCAGCAGCCCAGGAAGCTACAGAGACTTACGGATGGAAGGTTGGCATGCAGATACATGGCAAGCCGTAATCTAAGGGATTCTTGAATGAGCATCCTCTGTTTGCCTTTGCTCAGACCTTTGAGTCAGATTTAGAGGACCTCAAACATGAGGTTCATCAAACAAAGCAGCTTTTTGATAGGAGAGAGAAACTTGGAAGCGACAGACCGTCTACTCTCCTTGACTTGGTTGTGTTTCTAGAACCTTATAAAGAGGTCTTCCATGAGCTATTTCGACTTTGTAAGATTTCTGTTGTTAAACACCAGTCAGCAGTGCTTCTTGCGTAGAGAAGCTTCTCAGCTTTAAAACTGAATAAAACCCACCTTAGAACAATAACGGTTGATGACAGGTTGTCACCTCGGAATGCTCGGTGTTGAGTCAAGGAGGGCATGCTCCCTCAACATGGATGAGTTTGTGAAACATTTTGCCAGTTCTCACCAGAACCGCAGAAGTATGCTGTTTTAAACCTACCTAGGATAATTTGGCACTTAGGCTGTCCCTCTGGTCATGATTAAAACCTACACTGTGTACTACCTAATACACTGACATTCTAAAATTATAAATCCCAAGGAATCATGTCACACAGATTTAATTTAGTCTTGATTAAGCTAATTCCAAAACGTTTCTTGCTATTAGTTAACATAATATACAGTATATGAGCATAAATATGATACTGTAAGTTTGTAAAATTGATGGGCACCAATTTTTTTTTATCCATTTATGCTTGATACCTGGTATGTCAAATTGCAGTCTGTTTTTTTGTAAATAAACTTTGCAATTTTTGTAACACACATGCTATCTTAACTCCTTGGTGCTTGAGCTTAATTTTCTGAAAATACTTCGGATGTTCAACACTTATAGACCCAGATTATATGTTAATGACATAGGTACACTTCAACTGTGAGAGATGGAATCTAAAACAAAAATCCAGAAAATCATTGTGTGATTTTTAAGTAATTAATTAGCATTTTCTTGCATGACATATGTATTTGATACATCAGAAAAGCCGAACTTAATATTTGGTACAGAAACCTTTGTTTGCAATTACAGAGATCACACGTTTCCTGTAGTTCTTGACCAGGTATGCACACACATCCTGGCTTAGGAAGGCCACCAAAAATTCAGAGATTTCCATACCCAGCTATAACATTTTCCGTCAAGATAGAACTGCCAAAGGGGGAGGAGTTGCAGTCTACTGCAGGGATAGCCTGCAAAGTAATGTCATACTTTCCAGGTCCATACACAAACAGTTCGAACTACTAATTTTAAAAATGACTCCCTCCAGGAATAAGTCTCTCACTGTTGCCGCCTGCTACCGACCCCCCTCAGCTCCCAGCTGTGCCCTGGACACCATTTGTGAATTGATCGCCCCCCATCTAGCTTCAGAGTTTGTTCTGTTAGGTGACCTAAACTGGGATATGCTTAACACCCCGGCAGTCCTACAATCTAAGCTAGATGCCCTCAATCTCACACAAATCATTAAGGAACCCACCAGGTACAACCCTAAATCTGTAAACAAGGGCACCCTCATAGACGTCATCCTGACCAACTGGCCCTCCAAATACACCTCCGCTGTCTTCAACCAGGATCTCAGCGATCACTGCCTCATTGCCTGTATCACCTACGGATCCACAGTCAAATGACCACCCCTCATCACTGTCAAACGCTCCCTAAAACACTTCTGCGAGCAGGCCTGTCTAATCGACCTGGCCCGGGTATCGTGGAAGGATATTGACCTCATCCCGTCAGCTGAGGATGCCTGGTCATTCTTTAAAAGTAACTTCCTCACCATTTTAGATAAGCATGCTCCGTTCAAAAAATGCAGAACTAAGAACAGATATAGCCCTTGGTTCACTCCAGACCTGACTGCCCTCGACCAGCACAAAAACATTCTGTGGCGGACTGCAAAAGCATCAAATAGTCCCCTCGATATGCAACTGTTCATGGAAGTCAGGAACCAATACATGCGGTTAGTCAGGAAAGCCAAGGTCAGCTTCTTCAGGCAGAAATTTGCATCATGTAGCTCTAACTCCAAAACGTTCTGGGACACTGTAAAGTCCATGGAGAACAAGAGCACCTCCTCCCAGCTGCCCACTTGCACTGAGGCTAGGTAACACGGTCACCACCGATAAATCCATGATTATCGAAAACTTCAACAAGCATTTCTCAACGGCTGGCCGTGCCTTCCTCCTGGCTACTCCAACCTTGGCCAACATCTCCCCCCCCCCGCAGCTACTCGCCCAAGCCTCTTCAGGTTCTCCTTTACCCAAATCCAGATAGCAGATGTTCTGTAAGAGCTGAAAAACCTGGACCCGTACAAATCAGCTAGGGTAGACTATCTGGACGCTCTCTTTCTAAAACTATCTGCCGCCATTGTTGCAACCTCTATTACCAGCCTGTTCAACCTTTCTTTCGTATCTCCGAGATCCCTAAAGATTGGAAAGCTGCCGCGGTCATCCCCCTCTTCAAAGGGGGTGACATCTTAGACCCAAACTGTTACAGACCTATATCCATCCTGCCCTGCCTATCTAAAATCTTTGAAAGCCAAGTTAATAAACAGATCACTGACCATTTCGAATCCCACCGTACCTTCTCCTCTGTGCAATCCGGTTTCCGAGCCGGTGACGGGTGCACCTCAGCCACACTCAAGGTACTGAACGATATCATAACCGCCATCGATAAAAGACAGTACTGTGCAGCCGTCTTCATAGACCTGGCCAAGGCTTCCGACTCTGTCAATCACCGTATTCTTATCGGCAGACTCAATAGCCTTGGTTTTTCTAATGACTGCCTCGCCTGGTTCACCAACTACTTTGCAGACAGAGTTCAGTGTGTTAAATCAGAGGGCATGTTTTCCGGACCTCTGGCAGTCTCTATGGGGAAGGGGGGCACAGCGTTCAATTCTCAGGCCGACTCTTTTCTCTGTATTTATCAATGATGTCGCTCTTGCTGCGAGCGATTCTCTGATCCACCTCTACGCAGACGACAACATTCTGTATACTTCTGGCCCTTCTTTGGACACTGTGCTAACTAACCTCCAAACGAGTTTCAATGCCCTACAACACTCCTTCCGTGGCCTCCACCTGCTCTTAAACGCTAGTAAAACCAAATGTATGCTTTTCAACCGTTCGCAGCCCGCACCCGTCTGCCCGACGAGCATCACCACCCTGGACGGTTCCGACCTAGAATATGTGGACAACTATAAATACCTAGGTGTCTGGTTAGACTGTAAACTCTCCTCCCAGACTCATATTAAGCATCTCCAATCCAAAATCAAATCTAGAATCGGCTTTCTATTTCGCAACAAAGCCTCCTTCACTCATGCCGCCAAACTTACCCTAGTAAAACTGACTATCCTACCGATCCTCGATATCGGCGATGTCATCTACAAAATAGCTTCCAATACTCTACTCAGCAAACTGGATGCAGTCTATCACAGTGCCATCCGTTTTGTTACCAAATCACCTTATACCACCCATCACTGCGACCTGTATGCTCTAGTCGGCTGGCCCTCGCTACATATTCGTCGCCAGACCCACTGGCTCCAGGTCATCTATAAATCTATGCTAGGTAAAGCGCCGCCTTATCTCAGTTCACTGGTCACGATAACAACACCCACCCGTAGCACACGTTCCAGCAGGTATATCTCACTGATCATTCCCAAAGCCAACACCTCATTTGCCGCCTTTCCTTCCAGTTCTCTGCTGCCAGTAACTGGAACGAATTGCAAAATTCACTGAAGTTGGCGACTTATTTCCCTCACCAACTTTAAACATCAACTATCTGAGCAGCTAACCGATCACTGCAGCCGTACATAGTCCATCTGTAAATAGCCCAACCAATCTACCTACCTCATCCCCATACTGTTTTTATTTACTTTTCTGCTCTTTTGCACACCAGTATCTCTACTTGCACATCATCATCTGCTCATTTATCACTCCAGTGTTAATCTGCTAAATTGTAACTATTCGCTCCCATGGCCTAATTATTGCCTACCGCCTCATGCCTTTTGCACACAATGTATATAAACTTTATTTTCTCTACTGTGTCATTGGCTTGTTTATTGTTTATTCCATGTGTAACTAACTCTCTGTTGTTGTCTGTGTCACACTGCTATGCTTTATCTTGGCCAGGTCGCAGTTGTAAATGAGAACTTGAGAACTTGTTCTCAACTTGCCTACCTGGTCAAATATATATTGATATATATATACTGTACCTCCTGAACTGGTTTTGACCTTTTGGCCTGTCCATGACCATTCTCTTGCCTACCACAGTGCAATCCCTTTTGGATTTAATAAATATATACCATAAGGACTTTCTCTGAGAGCCTAGTTATACTCAACATAGTTGTGTTAGCAAACTCTTGGTTTACAGGTCATATCAGGCCAGCAAGTCACATTATGCTGTTTTACAGTCATATGTAATTCCTATTGGAATCCAGCCAGAGTTAGGATATCCAACAAATGTATTTTAATTTATTTTAGCACCCACAACCTGTAATCTGAATGACTTGAATGCTGAGACAACCTTAATCATCTAAACTGGAACGACCATCCCAATAACAGGCCAATAGGTCGAATAACTACTAAAAGATTGGATTTAGAATTATTTTAAAAAATCTTTGTGTAGCATAAAATTAATCAACCAATCAATGTGCATCCAAAAACACAGATATTATAAAAACAATTCTGAATATCACCATGTAAAAGAACACACTGGGAAATGTGGTTCTATGTAGAACCCTTATTGCCTTCCAAAGAACCCTTCTTGCCTTCTGAAAAATCATTATTGCTTCCAAAGAATCATCACAGAAACCTTTCTTCCAAAAACAGTTCTTTATAATGTTAAAGGTTCTAGTTAGAAACCTGTGTCTGACATAGAACACTTGTCTTTCAGAAAGGGTTCTTCAGATAAAAACTGTTCTTTATAATGTTAAAGGTTCTAGGTAGAAACCTGTGTCTTACATAGAACACTTTTGTTTCAGAAAGGGTTCTTCAGATAAAAATCGTTCTTTATAATGTTAAAGGTTCTAGTTAGAGACCTGTGTCTTACATAGAACACTTGTCTTTCAGAAAGGGTTCTTCAGATAAAAACTGTTCTTTATAATGTTAAAGGTTCTAGTTAGAAACCTGTGTCTTACATAGAACACTTGTCTTTCAGAAAGGGTTCTTTATAATGTTAAAGGTTCTAGTTAGAAACCTGTGTCTTACATAGAACGCTTGTCTTTCAGAAAGGGTTCTTCAGATAAAAACTGTTCTTTATAATGTTAAAGGTTCTAGTTAGAAACCTGTGTCTTACATAGAACGCTTGTCTTTCAGAAAGGGTTCTTAATGTTAAAGAGTTAGAAAAAACAGTTCTTGGTAGAACTTCAGATAAAAACTTCCCTCCACAAAGAACCCCCTTGGAACCATTTTTTCGAAGACTGTAGACATAACTGATTCATCTTTGCAGATGAATCCTTCGTTGACCCACAGCCAACCTCAAGGTTTTCCTCAACAAGGGTCTTCTGAAGGGAGTTACTCTAACCTGATCCTTGCACCAGAGCTACTCAACTTCTACCTGACTTCTCTATTTAATATCAAACTTGTTTAATGTATCCTTATCAGGGTGAATTGATTCTCATACAACACCTCAACTGAATCATCTCACTGAATCATCTCACATTGAATATTCCCACTGAATCATCTCACATTGAATAATCCTACTGAATCATCTCACATTGAATAATCCTACTGAATCATGCACATCCCCCATATAATAATAATAATACATTCACTTTTCCTACTAGCACTGACTTTGCTGATAACTACTTTATTGAGGGAAAATGTACCTGCTTCGGTTGTGATATGTTGTTGTCTCACCTAGCTATTTTAAGATGAATGCACTATTTGTAAGTCGCTCTGGATAAGAGTCTGTGAAATGAATAAAATGTCAATGTAATTTCCTGTTTCATATAAATCCTCCTTCGACCGATAGCCAACATCGAGGTTTTCCCCACATGGGTCATGTTGAAGAAGCTTACACCAGAGCCAATCAACTTGTACTTGTGTAATATCCCGTAACACTCTTAGCCCATACCTGACTAACGATATCTCTTATCTTTATCAACTTATAAAAAATGCAAAAGGTAGACTGAGATGCTGAAAACAATAGGTCAGGTATGGGTCACTGGAGTTAAAAGCGATTCATTGCCAGAATCTCAATCTAAGGTACTAACTTAGAAAAAAGGTGCTCCCTTGAACCATAAAGGGTTATTTGGTTTTCTCTGTAGGGGACATCTTCTTTTGGTTCCTTTTCACCAAGGAGTTCTTAATTGAAAAGCTAATTGTAGGGGTTCCTTGTTGGGTGAAAGGGTTCTACCTGGAACCAAAAATAGTTTTCCTACGGTGACAGCCGAAGAACCCTATCCGAAACCCTTTTTTCTAAGAGTGAATACAATCAAGCTGTCCTGGGTCTAGTCTCTCGTGACAGGCCAGGGTGTGCAGTTAATCCTTCGTTGGCCCACAGCCAACCTTAAGGTATTCCCCAACATGGGTCATCTGGAAGTAACAAGCCCGAACCTTACACCAGAGCCTTTCCAATTCCACCGGACCTCTCTATTTAAACACCTAACTTCTGTTATATCCAGTAACACTCTAAACCCATTTCCAACCTACTATTGGATATGTTACCTATATTGTACCTGTTCTGATCTCTGTACACATACTATTTTGACTTCAGAAGTGGCTGTTCAGTGAAAATGTATGTATTAATCCTCAGATAGTGATGGGTGATCATTTGCCCATGGCCTGACCAACCTCCATTCCAGGTGGGAAAAGGTTTTATAACATAAATGCAATTGTGAAAATGTTTTATAATATATTAACACAAGAAAACGAGTTGAGTCACAAACGTTATAGGACATATACTCTCTATTTGGCACACTGTAGCCTTGTAGGTCTACAAATGACATCGTCCAATTGGATCAGGTCTGCAGATTACTAAATGCCGATATAGGACAAGTCTTGCTAAAAATAAGTTTGCCTCCTGGGGTTGACGTATGTATATCCCACATGATGTAGCCTATGTTGTCAGACCTATTTCCACGCACAACCATCAAAGGCAACGATGCAGGGAGCAGAGAGAAGATACGAGGTCGAATTCTTAAAGGTTTACGAATTGTATGAACCTCGAAGGTAACCTTGTCCCCAGGCTATTGCGAACAGCCATATCAGAGACTAGCCCACAGCTGGATTTAAATGTACGCGTTGTCTTTTTCACACTTTGACCTTTTTCACTCGGATTTACAATGGGTCAAAATCAGCAAGCTCAGTCAACCAGCGAAGAAGAGTTGGAAATATCGACAATTCAAGACCTCTACAGGAGGTTCATCAATGAGTGCCCCAGCGGTTCGTTGCACTTGCACGAGTTCAAAAGGATGTTTGGGGTTCAAAACGATAATTCGCCAGAATCGCAATACATGGAGGGCATATTCAGTGCGTTTGATATGAATGGGGTAAGATTCTGAATACAAACCAGCAGACCTGGGACAATTGCATTTGCATTCACTGTAAATGATGTATGTACATACTGTAAAAAAAACATGTTGTATTGGTGTAGCCCTAAAGTTATCATAGACCCCTCCCCCTCAACTCAAGTGTTTTAAACTTCCCATTTAATTCATGAATATAGATTCATACAATTTTAGTACAATACTATTATTATTGTTTTCTAGAATATGGGTTTCCCAAAATGTGTGCTCTTTCCACATGCAGGCTAAGCTATTAGTGTACAGACAATCATGCTTCATTTGGCCGTATGCTTAATTAAATAGCCTAAAGTTAGATGACCATAATAACCTTCTTTCCATAAAGTGGGCCAGAGTGTAAAGCCAAATTAGTCGTTCCACCTCAAAAAGGACAAGAAAGAGGATTTCAACACCAACCTTCTCAGGTTGTTCCGGAATAGTTTTTGCATTCTTTAAATATAGTACCTAACATCCACATTTGACCGTTGTTTTTCTAACAATGACTTAGACATCGAAAGACACCAATGGACCCCCCACACCCCATGCCAATCCCACCCCAACAATGAGTATATTATCAGTTCTCTATGTCTGACAAGTAGTATGGAGCTGCAGCTCTGTTTTTTTTCATCCTATGTATTATATTCCCCCTGTTCAGAGAAATGAGTCATTGAAGCTGTTAGGTTTATGTCCCATCCTACATCTTGATATTATCTGGTTTGACCACTAGATGGTGGTGTTCCTGCTATTAGGTGAACAAAGTTTGAACCCCCCCTCAAATGGATCGTTCACCCAAATTACAAAATTACATATTGGTTTCCTCACCCTATAAGCAGTCTATGGACAACCCATGCTTTGGTTATGGTACCTATGTTAGCATTTTCACACTTCATGTTCAAATCATCTTAAAGTATTTAACATGTATTGTGTACCTTAACTTCAATTACATGCCAAGTTTCAAACAGCCATCTGTCCCTTTTAATAGCCAGGTGGCGGCACACATTTCAGCAAATAAAGGCCTGTTTCAAATAATACTTATTCTGTTAAGGAAAAGTAAAGAAAAAAAAATCAATAGAGGCATGCTAAGACAATTTTTTAATTTGTTTTATTTCACCTTTATTTAACCAGGTAGGCTAGTTGAGAACAAGTTCTCATTTGCAACTGCGACCTGGCCAAGATAAAGCATAGCAGTGTGAACAGACAACACAGAGTTACACATGGAATAAACAATTAACAAGTCAATAACACAGTAGAAAAAAAGGGGAGTCTATATACAATGTGTACAAAAGGCATGAGGAGGTAGGCGAATAATTACAATTTTGCAGATTAACACTGGAGTGATAAATGATCAGATGGTTATGTACAGGTAGAGATATTGGTGTGCAAAAGAGCAGAAAAGTAAATAAATAAAAACAGTGTGGGGATGAGGTAGATGAAAATGGGTGGGCTATTTACCAATAGATTATGTACAGCTGCAGCGATCGGTTAGCTGCTCAGATAGCTGATGTTTGAAGTTGGTGAGGGAGATAAAAGTCTCCAACTTCAACGATTTTTGCAATTCATTCCAGTCACAGGCAGCAGAGTACTGGAACGAAAGGCGGCCAAATGAGGTGTTGGCTTTAGGGATGATCAGCGAGATACACCTGCTGGAGCGCGTGCTACGGATGGGTGTTGCCATCGTGACCAGTGAACTGAGATAAGGCGGAGCTTTACCTAGCATGGACTTGTAGATGACCTGGAGCCAGTGGGTCTGGCGACGAATATGTAGCGAGGGCCAGCCGACTAGAGCATACAAGTCGCAGTGGTGGGTGGTATAAGGTGCTTTAGTGACAAAACGGATGGCACTGTGATAAACTGCATCCAGTTTGCTGAGTAGAGTGTTGGAAGCCATTTTGTAGATGACATCGCTGAAGTCGAGGATCGGTAGGATAGTCAGTTTTACTAGGGTAAGTTTGGCGGCGTGAGTGAAGGAGGCTTTGTTGCGGAATAGAAAGCCGACTCTTGATTTGATTTTCGATTGGATATGTTTGATATGAGTCTGGAAGGAGAGTTTGCAGTCTAGCCAGACACCTAGGTACTTATAGATGTCCACATATTCAAGGTCGGAACCATCCAGGGTGGTGATGCTAGTCGGGCATGCGGGTGCAGGCAGCGATCGGTTGAAAAGCATGCATTTGGTTTTACTAGCTTTTAAGAGCAGTTGGAGGCCACGGAAGGAGTGTTGTATGGCATTGAAGCTCGTTTGGAGGTTAGATAGCACAGTGTTCAAAAGAAATGTGACACAGTTTGTAAATGATAACATATTAGTGTAGGAAAATTAAGAAATGGATTAAAATGCTGGAATTTAACAATTAACTATGCAAATGAGCAAAAGCTGTGTGCATTAAGGAAATAGACACCTGACTTAAATAGAAGCCTGTCTCTAATAAGCACCTGTTGGGTTGAGGAATTTAATTAAATAAACACCTGGGCTAATAATAAAAATTTTATGTTAACTCAATGTTGTTACTTATAAATTATATGGATATGAAGTGCAAAAATGCTAATAGGTACCATTGACTTACATTGGATTTGCTGGTTTGAATACCGAGCCGACAAGGTGAAAAATCTGGTAATATCAGAATGTAGGATGGGATATAAACCTAACAACTTCCATTACTAATTTCTCTGAATGGGGAAAAAACATCATCAAATTCACTGAGAATACATTACATATGATGAAGAAATAATACTCAGAGCAGCAGCTCCATACTACTTATCAGACATAGAGAACTGATACTATAAACTCGGTGTTGGAGTAGGATTGGCGTGTAGGGCTGTGGGTGGCTTTTTGACATTTCTTTGGATTCCTCACGTCTTACTCCTTGTTAGAAAAATGTTCAGGTCCAAATCGTATCTTATTCAATATGTATTGAATATTCTATGAATCCTATAAATTAAAATGTCAAATTTAGGTGCAATTAATGAGCTTAATTTCTCAGAAATCTAATTATATTTCAAAAAATGATGTTGCAGGAATGCTAATAGTATCTGTTTTTAACTACAGAAACGACTTCAGAAGAATCTGAGTGGGTGTTATGGCCTGCTGAATTGACATGGAAAGACCCAAATGGAAATAGGGCCACACTTCTAACACAGGCCCAAGACAATGCTGTAGGCCAGTTAAGCTATCCCACAGTTACCACCAATGTAACAATTGAGGAGAAAGTTGGATATAGGCTCGATGCAGAAGTCTAAAAAGGTCCACAACTCACTGGACCCACGTCTCTTTCCCTATATTATTACAATCCACCATGATCCCATGGTATACCTTTTGTTTTACATGTGCCCCACTGTCAGGGATGTTATGTATTTCTTACTTGGAGAACACAGGATTTTTATTGAGGCTGTAGTTGATCGTGATCGTTTGTCTGTCTCTATTACAGGACAACACCATGGATTTTATTGAGTATGTTGCTGCGCTAAACCTTGTGCTTCGAGGACGGCTCGAGGATAAACTCAAGTGGTCTTTCAAGGTGTTTGACAACGATGACAATGGACGACTGGACAGGCACGAGTTGAGAATAATTATAAGGGTAAGGGTTCGGGCCGAAGTACGACCTATGGTAACATTCTAAGCCAGTGTTTCTCAACATGGCTCCTGGTAGGAATGTGTTCTACAGCACACTATAGCTCATTATCAATTAGACGCTAAGCTGTGTATATCTGCTTGGGTAACCACTAAACTCAAAGCCTCTGAGAATCAGCTATTTATCAAACAGAAAAACAACAACTAAGTTGAATAAACACATTTATATTGTAGATACTGCACTTTGCCCTTGCATTACCCATATAGTTAAGGTCATACAAAGGCAGAGTGCAGTATCTGCATTTTAGGGGTCATAGATCAAATCAGTGTTCATGGCTGATATGCATAAACATTACTTCATAATAAGATGATACGTCACTGCATTATCATTTATTTACCTACAACCTATTTGGATGGCTAACAAAAATACTTTAAAGCCATTTTTCTCAGATTCACTGTTGGCATAGTTACTGTATTGGCAGTATTGGAAGTACTCTAGTTAGAATAATTCAAATGAATTACATTTGGGCCATTTCATTCAGGCTTCTTAATTGGAGCAATTTATAGGGTAATTGAAAAGCTGTGTGGACAGTGGCTGTTCATGATTGAAGTTGAGAAACCCTGCTCTTGGACTTGAAGGCTGTAGTCCGATGCTCTACTGTTCCCCCGAAGTGTGTAGTCATATACGCCCCCTTATGGATTTAAATGCATTGAATTGGTGTAAAGAATATGGTAGGAACTTTCTCCAGCCTTCCTCGTACTAACCTATTGATTTAAAATGCACACATGTGGAAGGGTAGGAAATCTCTCAAAGTCTGCAAAACGTAACTATAACAGTTGATTGATGTAACAGTCCTCTGTCTGTGATGTCTGTAGATCATCTACAAGATAAAGAAAGGTTCTGTCAGTGACGAGGCAGGTCAAACCCACCTTACACCTGAAGAGGTTTGTGACCATATCTTCCAGAAAGTTGACGAGAATGGACCACTTATTTGTGAATGGTGACTTATTTGTGAAGTACTGGACCACTTATTTGTGAATGGTGACGGTGAGTACTGGACCACTTATTTGTGAATGGTGACGGTGAGTACTGGACCACTTATTTGTGAATGGTGACGGTGAGTACTGGACCACTTATTTGTGAATGGTGACGGTGAGTACTGGACCACTTATTTGTGTATGATGACGGTGAGTACTGGACCACTTATTTGTGAATGGTGACGGTGAGTACTGGACCACTTATTTGTGTATTGTGACGGTGAGTACTGGACCACTTATTTGTGAATGTGACGGTGAGTACTGGACCACTTATTTGTGTATGGTGACGTGAGTACTGGACCACTTATTTGTGAATGGTGACGGTGAGTACTGGACCACTTATTTGTGTATGGTGACGGTGAGTACTGGACCACTTATTTGTGAATGGTGACGGTGAGTACTGGACCACTTATTTGTGTATTGTGACGGTGAGTACTGGACCACTTATTTGTGAATGGTGACGGTGAGTACTGGACCATTTGTGAATGGTGACGGTGAGTACTGGACCACTTATTTGTGAATGGTGACGGTGAGTACTTATTTGTGAATGGACCACTTATTTGTGAATGGTGACGGTGAGTACTGGACCACTTATTTGTGAATGGTGACGGTGAGTACTGGACCACTTATTTGTGAATGGTGACGGTGAGTACTGGACCACTTATTTGTGAATGGTGACGGTGAGTACTGGACCATTTTATTTGTGACCACTTATTGTGACGGTGAGTACTGGACCACTTATTTGTGAATGGTGACGGTGAGTACTGGACCACTTATTTGTGAATGGTGACGGTGAGTACTGGACCACTTATTTGAGAATGGTGACGGTGAGTACTGGAGCACTTATTTTATTTGTGTATGAATGTGACGGTGAGTACTGGAGCACTTATTTGTGTATTGTGACAGCCTTTAGCTGTTACTGAACAGGATGGTCAGATATGTCAGAAATAATGACATAGTGAGACACTATTAAAATAATGACCCATGTATGGCTTGATCCACTCAACCAATGGCGTGGGAAGGGATGATGAACTTGTGAGATCTGAAAACATTTGGAGTGAGCTATCGCCTTGAACTCATTCTTGATGATACAGTATAATGACAGAGTGGATACACATTAGGTAGAATAATAAGGATCTCTTTGTTGTCTTTGGTTCCAGGTCAGATAACTCTGGAGGAGTTTGTGGGGGGCAAAGAGAGACCCTGGGTACAAAAACTCATACGCCTGGATATCAACCCCAGTTACTGGGTCCACCAGCACTTGAGTGACAGAAAACTCCAGAGTCCAAAACGATGAACTAAAATGTCAGACAGGGATGAAGAGGACATTGGTTCTCTCTATTAAAGAGGATCTGAACCAAAACAATAAGTTCTGTGGTTGAAAACGGCCTGTATTCATTATCATCGACTCTACTCCCATAATAGGGTAACGATAGGATGGTCATATAGTCAGTATCTCTCAAAATGGGGATTTGCTAGATTTAGGAAATGAATGACATTGCCAAATCCTTGGATATTTGAGGATTGTGTATGAATTTCAATTATTCCCAGCATATTCACTCTCCGAGGAGTCAGAAGAAAGCGGATGTTTCCAGTTTTCATGGATACAGTCTTTTCAACTTCCATTTCCCCTGAAAAACGGATGTGGGGACTTCGCTCAGGCATCTTTTTGCACCTGCTGCATTAGGTTAGAGCATCCTGTATGATATCCAATTGTAGCAGCAGAATCAACCTACAGCCCATTTCTTTACAGACAGCAGAAATCCCCAATTGAGTCATTAGCAAACATCGCCTCAGGACTTATTTGATTGAGACCTTCTCCTACAATGGCCTTCTCCTACAATGGGTTTTGAGAAGGAGGCGAGGAGAGAGGACACGAAGAGTATGCATTTGAGATTCTCCCATTCAATTTATCGGGACATGCTCTGCAAGGTGCCAAAAGCGTTCCACAGCAGTGCAGGCCCATGTTGACTCCAATGCTTCCCAAGTTGGCTGGATGTCCTTTTAGATGGTGGACCATTCTGACACACAAGGGAAACTGTTGAGTGTGAAAAACCCTGCAGCGTTGCAGTTCTTGACACAAACCGGTGTGCCTGACACCTACTACAATATCCTGTTCAAAGGCACTTAAAACTTTTGTCTTGCCCAGTCACCCTCCGAATGGCACACATTCACATTTCTTGTCTCAGTTGTCTCAAGGGTTAACAATCCTTCTTTAACCTGTCTCATCCCCTTCATCTACACTGATTGAAGTGGATTTCTATGTCATGGAAAGAAAAGGTGTCCTTAATGTTGTGTGCACTCTGTGTATATGCCAATATCAAAATACATTTTTTATAACATTAAGATAAGTATTCATACTGTAGTACATACCCAGCTAGCACTTTTGTTTCCTTGGAAGTTGTGGAAACATGTGTTTTTGGTTTCCCATTAGTTCTGGGAACGAAGCCATATGTTTCCTGACCGGAAATAAACATGTATCCTGTTCAGGGAACGTTCATTTTTAGGTTGAAGGGAGGTTCTGAGAACATCTTACTATGGTTCACTAAAAGTTTTCCTGGGAGGTTTTATTAACGTTCTGAGAACAGAAATGATAGTTTATTTGAAGATAATTAAATAATGCTCTGAGAACATGTTTCAATAAGACTGCTAGATTAAGCAGTGTTGAACTCAAGCACAGGTAGGACACATGGAAATTCATCTTCTTAGACATTAATCATATAAACACATTCATTTTTTATTGTGGCACGGTGTCAGTAAGATTCAAACCTATGATCTTCTGTTCTCTATTTATGGAATTAGTCCACTGCGCCACAAGGATGGCACTATCATGCCTTGTTTTTCTTTACTCATACAAATCAGTTCAATTTAGTCTATTCATACAGACTCCCCATTTCAAAGGAAACAAGCACTCATTAAGTTCAGGTGTGGCCAATTTGTGGGCACAGCCAACACACCTGAACACACTTAACAAGATAGAGGCTAGAGGGAGTTTTGTTGACGCTGAGAACATAATGTATATGTTGTTAAATAACATTCTTAGAACGTTCTTTGAACGTTACTAATGTTTTCTTAATGTTCTGAGAACATGACTTTAAATAGAACCCTGCAGAAAACGTTATGCTGAAGTACTGAAATTCCCACCCAAGAAACATGGTTCTCAGAACATTATGTGCAACCAGGGTATCCCTTCAGCATTCCCAGAACCCTGAGGGAAGGTTGTATGCAAATATAACCATAGGACAACTCTCACCAAGCTCTCACCACGCTCTCACCACGCCCTCACCACGCTCTCACCAAGCTCTAAGAAACATATGGTTCTCAGAATGTTATGTGTTAGCTGGGTACCTTACATATTGTAGAAACAAACAACAACATATACCCAATATACAGTATGTCCAGGTATATATGGACATTTTCAATATATGAAATGGTAGAAACAAGTAAGCTTACCAGACAAATACTGTAAATAACAGTAGAGACCACACACAGTGAGAATGTAGCCATTTCACAAATCATTTCCAGAGTTGCAGCCTGGATATTTCGATTGGTCACACTTTGTTTAAATAGTGCCTTTTTTTCTCACAAATAGCCATTTAAATACTTGACAACTGTTTTTGCTGGCGATTGAGTCATAAGAGATGGTCGGTGGAAGATAATTCACAAGAACTTCAGGTAAATTATCTTTGAATACGGAGTACTGATATTTAATATTCTTTAGATATATTTTGAATTTAGTTTTGAATCGTAAATATTTTAGAATCTTGAAATGTGTTCTTGATTTTGAATTCTTAATAAGTGCCAAATGTTAGTATGTGGTCATACTAAAGTCAAACAATGTCTATGGCACTGCAATTGAAGCGAAAGCTTTGGATCGACCTTTAAAACAAACCTTCTGTTAAGGCAAGTCTTCCAGGTCCTGGCTCCCGAGGCAGCAAAGCATCCCAAAACCATCACACCACCACCACCCTGCTTGACCGTTGGTATGAGGTTCTTACTGTGGATTGCAGTGTTTTGTTTTCGCCAGGCACAATGGGACCCATGACGTCCAAAAAGTGATCATTTTGAATCAACTGTCCATAGAACATTCTTCCAAGGGTCTTGATGATCATCCAGGTGCTTCTTGGCAAACTTGAGTCAACTGTTTTGGACAACATGGGTTTTGGAATGGCCTCGTCGAGTTCATGCTTGAAAACCCACAAATGTCGCTGAGTTACAGCAGTTCTGCAACCAAGAGTGGGCCAAAATGCCTCCACAGCGATTTGAGAGACTGATCAACAACTACAGGAAGTGTTTGGTTGCAGAGTCACTAAAGGTGGCCCACGCAGGCAGGCAGGCAGTTAAGTGTCAGGGGGAAATGACTTTTTCACAGGGAAATAGGGTTTTGAATAACTTTGAGTTTACACACAACAAAAAGTGTTTATACTTCAAATAAGTATACTTTTTTGGGATATTTGTAAACTCAGGTTCCCTTTATCTAATATTAGGTTTTGGTTGAAGATCTGACAACATTCAGTATCAAAAATATGTAAAAATAGAGAAAATCAAAAAGGTACAAATACTTTTCACTGTGCTGTGTATCTGTTCTGCAGTTTCAAAATGAAAGCACCTTCAGTACCTAGTCGACACATTTGAAGATGTCATAAGTATTGTACAAATTCACTTATAGTGTTTTACATTTGGTCAAAATGTAGTATTTGGTCCCATATTCCTAGCACACAATGACTGCATCAAGCTTGTGACTACAAACTTGTCGGATGCAGTTGGTTTTGGTTGTTGTGCCCAATAGAAATGAATGGTAAATATTGTATTGTCATTTTGGAGACACTTTTATTATAAATAAGAATATAATATGTTTCTGAACAGGTATACATTAATGTGGAATAATCATGAATGAATTGTGAATAATGATGAGTGAGAGAGTTAGAGGTGTAGGGGAGTGTATGTATGTTTATTACACAATCGTTTTTTCCAAACACAGTACAATACAATCATTGTAATGGTATAACTTGTGGTCCTGATTCTTGTGCTGCACTGAATGGAGTGTAAAGTGTTGGGGATTGAGAAGCTATTTCATGTGCTATAACAAAGATCTGTCTGAATGCACTGGACAGGTTCTTTATGAATGCACACTTAACACAACTACTCAACCTGAACACGTGAGAAGGGCCAGGTTTCCCATTAACTAAGGGGATGGATAAGTGGAACTTTGGCATCTCAGACTGGAGGGAGGAGCTTAATGTTCTCATCTTATGTAAATAACTATGTGTGTTTGACCCAGGTTACCCAGAACAATCCTAAAACCTTTTTCAATGTTTTAAATGATCTTCTTTGTAATCCATTGGTGTCCTGTGAAGATATTTGATTGATTGCTGAGAAGAAAATTCTAAAGAGGATAACAAAAATATTTTCACAACATGAAATGAATAAAGGGGCTGGGGAGAAGTTACCCCAGAAAAAACATGCTTTCACAGCAAATAATTATAGCGCCCCATATGGGGCTCTAACATGTAACATTCCACTTTGCAAGGCGGATGTTAAGCCCACCCTCATCCCCCATAGTGCCCAGATTCTTGAGCAACGGGACAAAACTAAGAGCGTGTGGCTGCCCTCTGGTGGACGAATTGGGAAGTCAGACGTATAACTCAAATAACAGAGTCTGAGGCTTCGGTTACCCAGCAACACAATTTATTTTACAGTAATGTCATTCACACACCTTTTTAAATATGGTGAATAGTATAATATTATTTACCCAACTGCTTTCCCAGGTAAATCCCTGTCACTTACCACTACACAGCCAGCCTGAGATACGATAATCCAATAGTCTGACCCCTTCTTCTGCCACACACTCATTAGGCAAGGATCAAGTTGCAATCTCCTCCCAATCAAAAGCTGTTTCATCACTATTGGCTATCAGACATTCCTCAGAGCAAAAGATCTGGTCAACTAGTAACATCTCTATTTCAACATAATGTATGTGTAATTATGGTGAGCATCAACATAGCACACCATAGCTGTGCTGGGTGAATTTGCTACGTTTCTTCAATGTAATCAGTTCAGGTCTCATTTTAATGTAGGTTGTCAAGGGTTCATTTCAAGTTAAATTCATGTTAGTTGGAAACAGAATCAAATATCAACCAATGTTGGAAAATGTTCTGTCTTTGCCTGGTGGCATGTTGTTTTTACCCATAGAGTTACATTTTACATTACATTTAAGTCATTTAGCAGACGCTCTTATCCAGAGCGACTTACAAATTGGTGCATTCACCTTATGACATCCAGTGGAACAGTCACTTTACAATAGTGCATCTAAATCTTAAAGGGGGGGGGGGTGAGAGGGATTACTTATCCTGTCCTAGGTATTCCTTAAAGAGGTGGGGTTTCAGGTGTCTCCGGAAGGTGGTGATTGACTCCGCTGTCCTGGCGTCGTGAGGGAGTTTGTACATGCTAGGACCCAACAGATACTTGATACAGAGGTTCCTACCTTTACTACATTTAGCTAACATTAGATCATTGATACAGAGATCCTTACCTTTACTACATGTAGCTAACATTAGATCATTGATACAGAGATCCTTACCTTTACTACATGTAGCTAACATTAGATCATTGATACAGAGGTTCCTACCTTTACTACATGTAGCTAACATTAGATCATTGATACAGAGGTTCCTACCTTTACTACATTTAGCTAACATTAGATCATTGATACAGAGGTTCCTACCTTTACTACATTTAGCTAACATTAGATCATTGATACAGAGGTTCCTACCTTTACTACATTTAGCTAACATTAGATCATTGATACAGAGATTCTTACCTTTGTCTCGATTTGGCAGTCTCGTCCAGATCATGGCATTAGTAGAAATTTAGGATAGCCATATTATCAGCTAATTAGCATTTAATTTGGGGGAGTAACTACAGACAGATATATTGATACAGCACCTTGTCCTGGAGATATATTGATAAGGCACCTTGTCCTGGAGATATATTGATACGGCACCTTGTCCTGGAGATATATTGATAAGGCACCTTGTCCTGGAGATATATTGATAAGGCACCTTGTCCTGGAGATATATTGATACAGCACCTTGTCCTGGAGATATATTGATAAGGCACCTTGTCCTGGAGATATATTGATACGGCACCTTGTCCTGGAGATATATTGATACAGCACCTTGTCCTGGAGATATATTGATAAGGCACCTTGTCCTGGAGATATATTGATACAGCACCTTGTCCTGGAGATATATTGATAAGGCACCTTGTCCTGGAGATATATTGATACGGCACCTTGTCCTGGAGATATATTGATAAGGCACCTTGTCCTGGAGATATATTGATAAGGCACCTTGTCCTGGAGATATATTGATAAGGCACTTTGTCCTGGAGATATATTGATAAGGCACCTTGTCCTGGAGATATATTGATAAGGCACTTTGTCCTGGAGATATATTGATACGGCACCTTGTCCTGGAGATATATTGATAAGGCACCTTGTCCTGGAGATATATTGATAAGGCACTTTGTCCTGGAGATATATTGATACGGCACCTTGTCCTGGAGATATATTGATAAGGCACCTTGTCCTGGAGATATATTGATACGGCACCTTGTCCTGGAGATATATTGATACGGCACCTTGTCCTGGAGATATATTGATAAGGCACCTTGTCCTGGAGATATATTGATAAGGCACCTTGTCCTGGAGATATATTGATAAGGCACCTTGTCCTGGAGATATATTGATAAGGCACCTTGTCCTGGAGATATATTGATACCGCACCTTGTCCTGGAGAGATGTACATGGTTATTAAAACGTCACGCCAGGGTGAGCCGACACAAAATGCAGCCCTTATTATAAGTGTTTCTAAAATTTCCTATGGGAAACATTGATGGTGGAAAAACGATTGGATGTCACGCCTTGGTCATTGTATTTTGTGTTTTTGTTATATGTTTGGGTAGGCCAGGGTTTGACATGGGTTTATATGTTGTTTTCGTATTGGGGTTTGTAGTATTTGGGATCGCGGCTAGTTAGGGGTGTTGTATAGGCTTGGCTGCCTGAGGCGATTCTCAATTGGAGTCAGGTGCTTATCGTTGTCTCTGATTGGCAATCGTATTTAGGCAGCCTGAGTTCGCTTTGTATTTTGTGGGTGTTTGTTCCTGTCTCTGTGTTGTAGTCACCAGATAGGCTGTAATTAGTCTCACGTTCCGTTCTGTTGTTTTTGTATTCAGTTTCAGTTATTTCATGTACCGCGTTTCATTCATTAAAGGCATGAGTAACCAACACGCTGCATTTCGGTCCGACTCTCTTCTTACAACAGACTAACGCCGTTACATTGGAACAGTTTCCCTGTTTGACCACTAGGTTTTATGGGTATTATGGCTCATACTGGCATTCTCTATTGCCACACCTGTAGGGAATTGGGAGGAACAGCCCCTACTTGGCAGTGTAGTTTTGACTGATTAAAGTCAAATCAAAGGCTTTCAGCATAACCAGTCTGGTGTCCATTAGGTTAGGACACCATCAGCCTCAAGCCACTGTACACCACGTCATCGAGCCACAGTGACCTTTCACCTACCACGGCCAAAACACTACAAAGCCAATTACAAACTCCAGACAATTACTATTATATACCATCTGTCACCAGAAAGGCAAGAATCTTCCTTTAAGGGGTCATTCTGTGATTCCAAAAATAACGAAGCCAACTGACAATGTAACCAACTGACATTAGGCCTGACATCCTCCTGAGACTTAACAATTCCTTGTTGTCCTCTCTAATGGACATTTGTTTTTGGTCCGTGTCGCTGAAGGTCATGCATGCCACTGTGTTAGGACCTGTTGTGGCTTTGAGAAGACATTCTGGGATTTTCACGTGGGGTGTCACCATCATTTTGTCTTTCTGGTTCTTCAAAATGGCTACCATCACAATTACCATCACAATCAGTACATTTTATGCCAAGTGTGTAATTGTGTAATTAGATTTTGTGAGTTTGTTACTCAAATAGTTTCTAATCGATGCATATCTCAGTAATAGGTTGGTGAGTTTTCAGAGCAGTGTAATATGTTTTTAAATATCAAACACATTAAATGGGAGCTTAAGAGCTTGTTAATACATGTCCTCTGTAGTGGACAGCAGGATGAGATAACTATGGTTTTTACATACTCTCCCCGTTTACTGAAATGTAAAGAAAATCGTATTTACTATCAACTGAGTCAATGGAGTCCTGAGTCCTAATGGCCACTACAGTGCACATACATTTCGCTACACTCCAAACTCATCATTAAGCTTGAGTTCCTGGGTCTTGACCACGCTATGTGCAACTGGGTCCTGGACTTCCTGATGGGCCGCCCCCAGGTGGTGAAGGTAGGAAACAATATCTCCACTCCGCTGATCCTCAACACTGGGGCCCCACAATGGTGCGTTCTCAGCCCCCTCCTGTACTCCCTGTTCACCCACGACTGGGTGGCCTTGCTCGCCTCCAACTTAATCATCAAGTTTGCAGACGACACAACAGTGGTAGGCTAGATTATCAACAACGACGAGACAGCCTACAGGGAGGAGGTGAGGGCCCTGGGAGTGTGGTGTCAGGAAAATAACCTCTCAGTCAATGTCAGTAAAACAAAAGAGATGATGGTGGACTTCAGGAAACAACAACGACGAGACGGCCTACAGGGAGGAGGTGAGGGCCCTGGGAGTGTGGTGTCAGGAAAATAACCTCTCAGTCAATGTCAGTAAAACAAAAGAGATGATGGTGGACTTCAGGAAACAACAACGACGAGACAGCCTACAGGGGAGGAGGTGAGGGCCCTGGGAGTGTGGTGTCAGGAAAATAACCTCTCAGTCAACGTCAGTAAAACAAAAGAGATGATGGTGGACTTCAGGAAACAACAACGACGAGACAGCCTACAGGGAGGAGGTGAGGGCCCTGGGAGTGTGGTGTCAGGAAAATAACCTCTCAGTCAACGTCAGTAAAACAAAAGAGATGATGGTGGACTTCAGGAAACAACAACGACGAGACAGCCTACAGGGAGGAGGTGAGGGCCCTCGGAGTGTGGTGTCAGGAAAATAACCTCTCAGTCAATGTCAGTAAAACAAAAGAGATGATGGTGGACTTCAGGAAACAACAACGACGAGACAGCCTACAGGGAGGAGGTGAGGGCCCTCGGAGTGTGGTGTCAGGAAAATAACCTCTCAGTCAATGTCAGTAAAACAAAAGAGATGATGGTGGACTTCAGGAAACAGCAGAGGGAGCACCGCCCTATCCACATCGACGGGACAGCCTACAGGGAGGAGGTGAGGGCCCTGGGAGTGTGGTGTCAGGAAAATAACCTCTCAGTCAATGTCAGTAAAACAAAAGAGATGATGGTGGACTTCAGGAAACAGCAGAGGGAACACCCCCCTATCCACATCGACGAGACAGTAGTGGAGAAGGTGGAAAGTTTTAAGTTCCACATCACGGACACACTGAAATGGCCCACCCACACAGACAGTATGGTGAAGAAGGCGCAACAGCGCCTCTTAACCTCAGGAGGCTGAAAATATTTGGCTTGTCGCCAAAAACCCTCACAAACTTTTACAGGTGCACTGTCCCGAGCATCCTGTCCGGCTGTATCACTGCCTGGTACAGAAACTGCACCGCCACAACCGTAGGGCTTTCCAGAGGGTGGTGCGGTCTGCACAACGCATCACCGGGGCAAACTGTCACAGGAAGGCAAAAAAGATAATCAAGGACAATAACCACCCGAGCCACTGCCTGTTCACCCTGCTTCCATCCAGAAGGCGAGATCAGTACAGGTGCATCAAAGCTGGGACAGAGAGATTGAAAACAGATTCTATCTCAAGGCCATCAGATTATTAAACAGCCATCATTAGCACAGAGAGGTGGCTGCCTACCTACAGACTTGATGTCATTGGCCACTTTAATAAATGGAACTCTAGTCACTTTAATAATGACACTTTAAGAATGTTTACATAATTCACATTACTAATCTCATATGTATATACTGTATACTGTTTCCTACACTATCTATTCTATACTGTCTATTGCATCTTAGCCACTCTGTCACTGCTCATCCATGTATTTGATATTCATATGTTCTTATCCCATTCCTTTATATCCTTTACTAGACTGTGTGTATTTGGTTCTGTTTTTTGTTAGATATTGAATTTGTTCGATATTTGGTTTTGCTATAAAATTGTTAGATATGACATGTTAGATACTGCTGCACTGTCGGAACTAGAAGCATAAGCATTTCGCTACACTCGCAATAACATCTGCTAACCATGTGTATGTGACCAATACATTTTGATTTGATTTGATTTTACACACACACAAAAATATTTGTAAATTCCAAACCCTTGTGATGAAAGTACATAGTATTCCAGAACTTGTTTTTTGCTAGGTCTCAGGATATAGGTTGGGTCTCAGGATATAGGTTAGGTCTCAGGATATAGGTTGAGTCTCAGGATATAGGTTGGGTCTCAGGATATAGGTTGAGTCTCAGGATATAGGTTGGGTCTCAGGATATAGGTTGAGTCTCAGGATATAGGTTAGGTCTCATGGTATAGGTTGAGTCTCAGGATATAGGTTGAGTCTCAGGATATAGGTTAGGTCTCAGGATATAGGTTAGGTCTCATGGTATAGGTTGAGTCTCAGGATATAGGTTGAGTCTCAGGATATTGGTTAGGTCTCAGGATATAGGTTGGGTCTCAGGATATAGGTTAAGTCTCAGGATATAGGTTGAGTCTCAGGATATAGGTTAGGTCTCAGGATATAGGTTGGGTCTCAGGATATAGGTTAAGTCTCAGGATATAGGTTAGGTCTCAGGATATAGGTTGAGTCTCAGGATATAGGTTAGGTCTCAGGATATAGGTTGAGTCTCAGGATATAGGTTAAGTCTCAGGATATAGGTTGGGTCTCAGGATATAGGTTGTCTCAGGATATAGGTTGGGTCAGGATATAGGTTGAGTCTCAGGATAGTCTCAGGATATTGAGTCTCAGGATATAGGTTGGAGTCTCAGGATATAGGTTGAGTCAGGATATAGGTTGAGTCTCAGGATATAGGTTGAGTCTCAGGATATAGGTTAAGTCTCAGGATATAGGTTGAGTCTCAGGATATAGGTTGGGTCTCAGGATATAGGTTGAGTCTCAGGATATAGGTTGAGTCTCAGGATATAGGTTGAGTCTCAGGATATAGGTTGAGTCTCAGGATATAGGTTAAGTCTCAGGATATAGGTTGAGTCTCAGGATATAGGTTGGGTCTCAGGATATAGGTTGGGTCTCAGGATATAGGTTGAGTCTCAGGATATAGGTTGAGTCTCAGGATATAGGTTGGGTCTCAGGATATAGGTTGAGTCTCAGGATATAGGTTGGGTCTCAGGATATAGGTTGGGTCTCAGGATATAGGTTGGGTCTCAGGATATAGGTTGGGTCTCAGGATAGGTTGGGTCTCAGGATATAGGTTGGGTCTCAGGATATAGGTTGGGTCTCAGGATATAGGTTGGGTCTCAGGATATAGGTTGGGTCTCAGGATATAGGTTGAGTCTCAGGATATAGGTTGGGTCTGAGGATATAGGTTGAGTCTCAGGATATAGGTTGAGTCTCAGGATATAGCTTGAGTCTCAGGATATAGGTTGAGTCTCAGGATATAGGTTGCTATTTGAGCTTTGAATGCCATAACACAATTTTTCGATGCTAACCAACATGTTTCGACAGAGATTTTGAAGAATACATCAACCTGTCTGACTATAAGTACTCTAATATACTACAGTATGGGTATAATATATAATAATAATAATATTATTATTATATTATTATATATTATCTAATATATTATAGTGATAGGTTTGGATTTATGAACCCTAAATCCTTATTAATCATTAGTTGTAATAGAGAATGAGGGGCAGCCATAGCTGAGGGGCTACACCAGAGGTTAATGATTATCTGTAGGAGAAAAGTATATGGTGGGGGGCAATTAAGCTTGGAATGTACTGAGTGTAGGGAAAGCAATCACATAAGTTGTTATGCAGGTGAATGAGGACCCAAAAGCTGACTTAACGAAACAGAGTCTTTATTCCAGTCTTAGACAAAAGCGATAATCCTTGGATATTATCTAGGTGAAAGCAAAAACAGGAAACTGGAAATCCACTCGTCAGTAGAGAGGAATGACTGGAGACGCGACCACAGACTGCAGAGGTCGCCCGGGAAGGCACCGGCCGTGAAGGACATTGACACCTGCTCACACGCAGCATCTGAAGAAGGTAAACACGACAGGGCGGAACAAGGACCTAGAACAGCGAACATCATACAAGGATCCGACAAGGACAGAAGCGGAAAACAGAGGAGAAATAGGACTCTAATCAGAGGGCAAAATAGGGGACAGGTGTGAAAAGAGTAAATGAGGTAGTTAGGAGAATGAGGAACAGCTGGGAGCAGGAACGGAACGATAGAGAGAGAGAGCGAGAGAGGGAAGAGGAGGAAGAGAGGGATAGAAAGAGGGAAAGAACCTAATAAGACCAGCAGAGGGGAAACGAATAGAAGGAAGCACAGAGACAAGACATGATAATCAATGACAAAACATGACAGTACCCCCCACTCACCGAGCGCCTCCTGGCGCACCTCCGAGGAGAGGAACACTGGCGGCAACGGAGGAAATCATCAATCAACCAACGGTCCAGCACGTCCCGAGAAGGAACCCAACTCCTCTCCTCAGGACCGTAACCCTCCCAATCCACTAAGTACTGAAGTGACCGCGTCCCGAGAACGCATGTCCATGATCTTCCATTACCTTGTAAATAGGTGCGCCCTCGATGGACGGGGGGAGGGAAAGACGAACGGGGGCACGAAGAAAAGGCTTGACACAGGAGACATGGAAGACAGGGTGGACGCGACGAAGATGTCGCGGAAGAAGCAGTCGCACAGCGACAGGATTGACGACCTGAGAGACACGGAACGGACCAATGAACCGCGGGAGTCAACTTGCGAGAAGCTGTCGTAAGGGGAAGGTTACGAGTGGAAAGCCACACTCTCTGACCGCGACAATACCTAGGACTCTTAATCCTACGTTTATTGGCGGCTCTCACAGTCTGCGCCCTGTAACGGCAAAGTGCAGACCTGACCCTCCTCCAGGTGCGCTCACAACGTTGGACAAAAGCCTGAGCGGAGGAACGCTGGACTCGGCGAGCTGGGACGAGAACAGAGGAGGCTGGTACCCAAGACTACTCTGAAACGGAGATAGCCCGGCAGCAGACGAAGGAAGCGAGTTGTGAGCGTATTCTGCCCAGGGAGCTGTTCTGCCCAAGACGCAGGGTTTCAAAAGAAAGGCTGCGTAATATGCTGACCAATCGTCTGATTGGCCCTTTCTGCTTGACCGTTAGACTGGGGATGAAAACCGGAAGAGAGACTGACGGAAGCACCAATCAAACGACAGAACTCCCTCCAAAACTGTGACGTGAATTGCGGGCCTCTGTCTGAAACGGCGTCTAACGGGAGGCCATGAATTCTGAACACATTCTCGATGATGATTTGTGCCGTCTCCTTCAGCGGAAGGAAGCTTAGCGAGGGAATGAAATGTGCCGCCTTAGAGAACCTATACGACAACCGTAAGAATCACAGTCTTCCCATGAAGACGAAGGCAGACCGGTAATAAAGTCTAAGACGATGTGAGACCATGGTCGAGAAGGAATGGGAAAGCGGTCTGAGACGACCGGCAGAGGGATTACCTGACTTAGTCTCCTGCGCGCAGTCGAACAAGCAGCCACGAAACGCGCGTGTCACGCACGCTCCTGGTGGGCCACCAAAACCGCTGGCGAATACAAAGCAAGCGTACCCCAGGCCTTGAGGTGGCCAGCTAACTTGGCAAGTGAGCCACTGAAGAACAGCCAGGCCTGGTAGAGACAGGAACGAAAGAGGTTACTAGGACAAGCGCGCGGCGACGCAGTGGTGAGTGCTTGCTTTACCTGTCTCTCAATTCCCCAGACAGTCAACCCCGACAACACGCCCTTCAGGGGAGAATCCCCTCGGAATTCGGTAAAGCCACAGAAGAACTAAAGAGGCAGGATAAGGCATCAGGCTTGGTGTTCTTATTACCCGGGCGATAGAAATCACGAACTCGAAATGAGCGAAAAACAACGCCATGAGCTTGACGTGCATTAAGTCGTTTGGCAGAACGGATGTACTCAAGGTTCTTATGGTCAGTCCAAGCGACAAAAGGCAGTCGCCCCCCTCCAACCACTGTCGCCATTCGCCTAGGGCTAAGCGGATGGCGTGCAGTTAGTGATTACCCACATCATAGTTGCGTTCCGATGGCGACAGAGCGTGAGAAAAATAAACACAAGGATGGACCTTATCGTCAGAATTGAAGCTGGGATAGAATGGCTCCCCACGCCCACCTCTGAAGCGTCAACCTCGACAATGAATTGTTTAGTGACGTCAGGAGTAACAAGGATAGGAGCGGATGTAAGCGCTTCTTGAGGAGATCAAAGCTCCTGAGGCGGAACCGGACCACTTAAAACACGTCTTGACAGAAGTAAGAGCTGTGAGAGGGCAGCAACTTGACGAAAATTACAGATAAACGCCCGATAGAAATTAGCGAAACCTAGAAAGCGCTGCAACTCGACACGTGACTTTGGAACGGGCCAATCACTAACAGCCTGGACCTTAGCGGGATCCATCTGAATGCCTTCAGCGGAAATAACAGAACGAGAAATGTGACAGAGGAGACATGAAGGCGCACTTCTCAGCCTTCACGTAGAGACAATTCTCTAAAAGGCGCTGGAGTACACGTCGAACGTGCTGAACATGAATCTCGAGTGACGGTGAAAAAATCAGGATATCGTCAAGGTAGACGAAAACAAAGATGTTCAGCATGTCTCTCAGTACATCATTAACTAATGCCTGAAAGACAGCTGGAGCATTAGCGAGACCGAACGGCAGAACCCGGTATTCAAAATGCCCTAACGGAGTGTTAAACGCTTTTCCACTCGTCCCCCTCTCTGATGCGCACGAGATGGTAAAGCGTCTGAAGGTCAACAATGAAACCTGGCTCCCTGCAGAATTTCGAAGGCTGACGACATAAGGGGAAGCGGATAACGATTCTTAACGTTATGTCATTCAGCCTCGATAATCACGCAGGGGCGCAAATACCGTCCTTTTTCTTAACAAAAAAAGCCCCGCTCCGGCAGAGAAGGAAAGAAGGCACCCGCGGTACAGCGTCAAGAGAAACAGACAAATAATCCTCGAGAGCCTTACGTTCGGGAGCCGACAGAGAGTATAGTCTACCCCGAGGGGAGTGGTCCCCGGAAGGAGATCAATACAACAATCATACGACCGGTGAGGAGGAAGGGAGTTGGCTCTGGACCGACTGAAGACCGTGCGCAGATCATGATATTCCTCCGGCACTCCTGTCAAATCACCAGGTTCCTCCTGAGAAGAGGGGACAGAAGAAACAGGAGGGATAGCAGACATTAAACACTTCACATGACAAGAAACGTTCCAGGATAGGATAGAATTACTAGACCAATTAATAGAAGGATTATGACATACTAGCCAGGGATGACCCAAAACAACAGGTGTAAAAGGTGAACGAAAAATCAAAAAGGAAATGGTCTCACTGTGGTTACCAGATACTGTGAGGGTTAAAGGTAGTGTCTCACATCTGATACTGGGGAGAAGACTACCATCTAAGGCGAACATGGGCGTGTGCTTCCCTAACTGTCTGAGAGGAATGTCATGTTTCCGAGCCCATGCTTCGTCCATAAAACAACCCTCAGCCCCAGAGTCTATCAAGGCACTGCAGGAAGCAGCCGAACCGGTCCAGCGTAGATGGACCGACAAGGTAGTACAGGATCTTGATGGAGAGACCTGAGTAGTAGCGCTCACCAGTAGCCCTCCGCTTACTGATGAGCTCTGGCTTTTACTGGACATGAAATGACAAAATGTCCAGCAGAACTGCAATAGAGGCAAAGGCGGTTGGTGATCCTCCGTTCCCTCTCCTTAGTCGAGATGCGAATACCTCCCAGCTGCATGGGCTCAGTCTCTGAGCCGGAGGAGAGGAGATGGTTGAGATGCGGAGAGGGGAACACCGTTAACGCGAGCTCTCTTCCACGAGCTCGGTGACGAAGATCTACCCGTCGTTCTATGCGGATGGCGAGTGCAATCAAAGAGTCCACGCTGGAAGGAACCTCCCGGGAGAGAATCTCATCTTTAACGTCAGCGTGGAGTCGCTCCAGAAAACGAGCGAGCAAAGCCGGCTCGTTCCAGTCACTGGAGGCAGCAAGAGTGCGAAACTCTATAGAGTAATCCGTTATGGATCGATCACCTTGACATAGGGAA
>NW_025748559.1:0-33345 GCF_021184085.1 Oncorhynchus gorbuscha
CATTGTAAACCTTCTTTTATAATTTTTTTTTTTTTTTTTTAATGTCTACCAAACAAAAAACATTACATTTTAAAGTTGAACAAACCATCCAACTCTATATGCACAATCATTACTTTTAACAATTCATATTGAACATTTTTACAAAAACACATTTTACTGGAAGAATTTGTAAAAAATATATATAATTCAGTAAAAATGTCCCTCAGTTTGTGTCCACGTCTGCTCTGAAATGAAGAGATTCAACTCTCAGCAGAATGAGTGGGGTGTCCGCTATGACATCACACATTCACTTCCAACTCATCTCTTGTTGTTTTTGGAACTACGTTAAGTGAAGGGGAGGCAGGTAGCCTAGTGGTTAGAGGGGGAGGGGGAGGCAGGTAGCCTAGTGGTTAGAGGGGGAGGCAGGTAGCCTAGTGGTTAGAGGGGGAGGCAGGTAGCCTAGTGGTTAGAGGGGGGGGCAGGTAGTCTAGTGGTTAGGGGGGGCAGGTAGCCTAGTGGTTAGAGGGGTGGGGGAGGCAGGTAGCCTAGTGGTTAGAGGGGGGGGCAGGTAGCCTAGTGGTTAGAGGGGTGGGGGGGGCAGGTAGCCTAGTGGTTAGAGGGGGGGGCAGGTAGCCTAGTGGTTAGAGGGGGGGGCAGGTAGCCTAGTGGTTAGAGGGGGGGCAGGTAGCCTAGTGGTTAGAGGGGGGGGCAGGTAGCCTAGTGGTTAGAGGGGGGGGCAGGTAGCCTAGTGGTTAGGGGGGGCAGGTAGCCTAGTGGTTAGAGGGGGGGGCAGGTAGCCTAGTGGTTAGAGGGGGGGCAGGTAGTCTAGTGGTTAGGGGGGGCAGGTAGCCTAGTGGTTAGAGGGGTGGGGGAGGCAGGTAGCCTAGTGGTTAGAGGGGGGCAGGTAGCCTAGTGGTTAGAGGGGTGGGGGGGCAGGTAGCCTAGTGGTTAGAGGGGGGGGCAGGTAGCCTAGTGGTTAGAGGGGGGGCAGGTAGCCTAGTGGTTAGAGGGGGGCAGGTAGCCTAGTGGTTAGAGGGGGGGGCAGGTAGCCTAGTGGTTAGGGGGGGGGGCAGGTAGCCTAGTGGTTAGGGGGGGGCAGGTAGCCTAGTGGTTAGGGGGGGGCAGGTAGCCTAGTGGTTAGGGGGGGGGGGGCAGGTAGCCTAGTGGTTAGGGGGGGGGCAGGTAGCCTAGTGGTTAGAGGGGGGGGGGCAGGTAGCCTAGTGGTTAGAGGGGTGGGGGGAGGCAGGTAGCCTAGTGGTTAGAGGGGGGGCAGGTAGCCTAGTGGTTAGAGGGGGGGCAGGTAGCCTAGTGGTTAGAGGGGGGGCAGGTAGCCTAGTGGTTAGAGGGGGGGCAGGTAGCCTAGTGGTTAGAGGGGGGCAGGTAGCCTAGTGGTTAGAGGGGGGGGCAGATAGCCTAGTGGTTAGAGGGGGGGGCAGGTAGCCTAGTGGTTAGAGGGGGAGGCAGGTAGTCTAGTGGTTAGAGGGGGGGGGCAGGTAGTCTAGTGGTTAGAGGGGGGGGCAGGTAGCCTAGTGGTTAGAGGGGGAGGCAGGTAGCCTAGTGGTTAGAGGGGGAGGCAGGTAGTCTAGTGGTTAGAGGGGGGGGGGGGGGGGGCAGGTAGCCTAGTGGTTAGAGGGGGGAGGCAGGTAGCCTAGTGGTTAGAGGCAGGTAGCCTAGTGGTTAGAGGGAGGTAGCCTAGTGGTTAGAGGCAGGTAGCCTAGTGGTTAGAGGCAGGTAGCCTAGTGGTTAGAGGCAGGTAGCCTAGTGGTTAGAGGCAGGTAGCCTAGTGGTTAGAGGCAGGTAGCCTAGTGGTTAGAGGCAGGTAGCCTAGTGGTTAGAGGCAGGTAGCCTAGTGGTTAGAGGCAGGTAGCCTAGTGGTTAGAGGCAGGTAGCCTAGTGGTTAGAGGCAGGTAGCCTAGTGGTTAGAGGCAGGTAGCCTAGTGGTTAGAGGCAGGTAGCCTAGTGGTTAGAGGCAGGTAGCCTAGTGGTTAGAGGCAGGTAGCCTAGTGGTTAGAGGCAGGTAGCCTAGTGGTTAGAGGCAGGTAGCCTAGTGGTTAGAGGCAGGTAGCCTAGTGGTTAGAGGCAGGTAGCCTAGTGGTTAGAGGCAGGTAGCCTAGTGGTTAGAGGCAGGTAGCCTAGTGGTTAGAGGCAGGTAGCCTAGTGGTTAGGGGCAGGTAGCCTAGTGGTTAGGGGCAGGTAGCCTAGTGGTTAGGGGCAGGTAGCCTAGTGGTTAGGGGCAGGTAGCCTAGTGGTTAGGGGCAGGTAGCCTAGTGGTTAGGGGCAGGTAGCCTAGTGGTTAGGGGCAGGTAGCCTAGTGGTTAGGGGCAGGTAGCCTAGTGGTTAGGGGCAGGTAGCCTAGTGGTTAGAGGGGGGGGCAGGTAGCCTAGTGGTTAGAGGGGGGGGCAGGTAGCCTAGTGGTTAGAGGGGGGGCAGGTAGCCTAGTGGTTAGAGGGGGAGGCAGGTAGCCTAGTGGTTAGAGGGGGAGGCAGGTAGCCTAGAGGGTAGTGTGTGGGGGTAGTACACTAGAGGGTAGTGTGGGGGGGCCCACTAGACGGTAGTGTGGGGGGGCCCACTAGACGGTAGTGTGGGGGGGCCTAGTGTGGGGGGTAGTACACTAGAGGGTAGTGTGGGGGTAGTACACTAGAGGGTAGTGTGGGGGGGTAGTACACTAGAGGGTAGTGTGGGGGGGTAGTACACTAGAGGGTAGTGTGGGGGGGTAGTACACTAGAGGGTAGTGTGGGGGGGTAGTACACTAGAGGGTAGTGTGGGGGCCAACTAGAGGGTAGTGTGGGGGGGCCAACTAGAGGGTAGTGTGGGGGGCCCACTAGAGGGTAGTGTGGGGGGTAGTACACTAGAGGGTAGTGTGGGGGGGCCCACTAGAGGGTAGTGTGGGGGGCCCACTAGAGGGTAGTGTGGGGGGGCCCACTAGAGGGTAGTGTGGGGGGCCCACTAGAGGGTAGTGTGGGGGGCCCACTAGAGGGTAGTGTGGGGGGCCCACTAGAGGGTAGTGTGGGGGTAGTACACTAGAGGGTAGTGTGGGGGGGTAGTACACTAGAGGGTAGTGTGGGGGGTAGTACACTAGAGGGTAGTGTGGGGGGTAGTACACTAGGAGGTAGTGTGGGGGTAGTACACTAGAGGGTAGTGTGGGGTAGTACACTAGAGGTAGTGTGGGGGTAGTACACTGAGGTAGTGTGGAGGTAGTACACTAGAGAGGGTAGTGTGGGGGTAATTTTACTAGAGGGTAGTGGAGGTAGTACACTAGAGGGTAGTGTGGGGGCCCACTAGAGGGTAGTGTGGGGGAGTACTGGGGGTAGTGTGGGGGGCCCATAGAGGGTAGTGTGGGGGGCCCACTAGGAGTAGTGTGGGAGGTGAGCACACTAGAGGGCAGTGTGGAAATTGGTACTAGAGGGTAGTGTGGGGGTTAGTACACACTAGAGGGTAGTGTGGAGGGGGGCCCACTAGAGGGTAGTGTGGGGGGGCCACTAGAGGGTAGTGTGGGGGGCCCCACTAGAGAGGTAGTGTGGGGTCCACTAGAGGGTAGTGTGGGGGCCCACTAGGGGTAGTGTGGGGGGGGGGGGCCCACTAGAGGGTAGTGTGGGGGCCCACTAGAGGGTAGTGGGGGGGGGCCCACTGGGGGGGGGGGGGTGCACTAGAGGTAGTGTGGGGGGGCCCACTGGGGGTAGGGTAGTGTGGGGGTCTACTAGAGGGTAGTGGGGGGGGTCACTAGAGGGTAGTGTGGGGGCCCACTGAGGGTAGTCTGGGCGTGGTGTTTTAATACTTGTTAATAACAGCTTGTTCCTTCTCTCCTCAGACTGACAGAACAAGGAGACCCGAAGACCCAGGACAGGACTGGCAATAATCACCATGGCTTAACCCTGTGTTCCCCACTAGACCCCTGACCCCCTCCCCTGTCCCCACTCCCTGTCTCTCCCGGCCTCCCACCCCAGTCCCTCCCCAGCCTCCCCTCCCCCCTGTCCCCGGCCTCCCTCCCCTGTCCCCAGCCTCCTTCCCCTGTCCCCACCCCCAGTCTCTCCCCAGCCTCCTTCCCTGTCCCCCCACCTCCTTCCCTGTCCCCACCTCCCTCCCTGTCCCCACCCCCTCTCTCCCCAGCCTCCCCTTCCCTGTCCCCAGCCTCCCATCCCTGTCCCCACCCCCTGTCTCTCCCGGCCTCCCTTCCCCTGTCCCCACCCCCAGTCCTCCCTGGCCTCCCTCCCTGTTCCAGCCTCCTCCCCTGTCCCCACCCCCAGTCTCTCCCTGGCCTCCCTCCTCCCCTGTCCCCACCCCCAGTCTCTCCCCTCCTCCCTCCCCTGTCCCCAGCCTCCCCTCCCCTGTCCCCAGTCTCTCCCCCGGCCTCTCTAACCCTGTCCATGTGAGGGGTTGGGCAGCGCCCCCTGTCCTCCCCATGCATCCCTCTGGAGCCATGATGAGCCTCCAGAAGCATCAAACCATGGGCTCTGACCGGGACCTTCAGTCCTCCTCAGTCAGCCTGCCCTCCGTCAAGAAGGCCCCCAAGAAGAGACGTCTGTCCATGGGGAACCTGTTCAGACGGCGCTGGGACCCCAAGAGGAAGTCCATGGAGCTCCGTGAAGGAGGAGGAGGAGGAAGAGAGGGAGGAGGAGGAGAAGGGTGGATGGTATCGCCAGCATAGACAGCATCCACTCAGACCTCACGCTGAACGATAAGAACTCTGCCTTCTCCGTGGCCGGAGCTGCCTGCACCTCCTCCCTCAGGGCGTCCTCCTCCTCCTCCTCCTCTTCCTCCCGGGGTGGAGAGCTGCTGGAGTGCCTCTGTGCCTTCTACGTCCTCTAGGGACAGTTTCCCGGACATCATGACCTGTCACCACCGCTCCTGTCTGGATTGCCTGCGCCAGTACTTACGAATAGAGATCAGTGAGTCGCGCGTCAACATCAGCTGTCCAGAGTGCTCTGAGCGGTTCAACCCCACGACATCCATCATCATCCCTGGGAAACCAGCCCCTCATGGAGAAGTACGAGGAGTTCTATGTTGAGACGATGGCTGGTGGCCGACCCTGACTGTCGCTGGTGCCCGCCCCTGACTGTGGTAGGACCTCAGCTCAGACACAGGGCAGACTGTGGGTAAGGACCTCAGCTCAGACACACAGGGCAGACTGAACCTCAGCTCAGACACACAGGGCAGACTGAACCTCAGCTCAGACACACAGGGCAGACTGAACCTCAGCTCAGACACACACAGGGCAGACTGTGGGTAAGAACCTCAGCTCAGGCACACAGGGCAGACTGTGGGTAAGGACCTCAGCTCAGACACAGGGCAGACTGAACCTCAGCTCAGACACACAGGGCAGACTGTGGGTAAGGACCTCAGCTCAGGCAACACAGGGCAGACTGTGGGTAAGGACCTCAGCTCAGACACACAGGGCAGACTGTGGGTAAAGAACCTCAGCTCAGACACACAGGGCAGACTGTGGGTAAGAACCTCAGCTCAGACACAGGGCAGACTGTGGGTAAGAACCTCAGCTCAGACACACAGGGCAGACTGTGGGTAAGAACCTCAGCTCAGACACACAGGGCAGACTGTGGGTAAGAACCTCAGCTCAGACACACAGGGCAGACTGTGGGTAGAACCTCAGCTCAGACACAGGGCAGACTGTGGGTAAGAACCTCAGCTCAGACACACAGGGCAGACTGAACACCTCAGCACCTCAGCTCAGACACACAGGGCAGACTGAACACCCTCAGCACCTCAGCTCAGACACACAAGGCAGACTGAACACCTCAGCTCAGACACACAGGGCAGACTGAACACCTCAGCTCAGACACAGGGCAGACTGAACACCTCAGCTCAGACACACAGGGCAGACTGCGAATCTCAGCTCAGACACACAGGGCAGACTGAACACCTCAGCTCAGACACACAGGGCAGACTGCGGGGTAGGGCCTCAGCTCATATACACACACAGGGCGGGTCTGAGCTCAAAGTGCTGTACAGAAACTCAGCCTAAAACCCCAAACAGCAAGCAATGCAGGTGTAGAAGCACGGTGGCTAGGAAAAACTCCCTAGAAGGCCAAAACCTAGGAAGAAACCTAGAGAGGAACCCGGAGCTATGTGGGGTGGCCAGTCCTCTTCTGGCTGTGCGGGTGGAATTATAACAGAACATGGCCAAGATGTTCAAATGTTCATAAATGACCAGCATGGTGAAATAACCAAGGCTGAACAGTTGAAACTGGAGCAGCAGCATGGCCAGGAGAGAGGGAGAGAGGGATTCACTTAGATTCACAGGACACCGAATAGGACAGGAGAAGTACTCCAGATATAACAGACTGACCCTAGCCCCCCGACACAAACTACTGCAGCATAAATACTGGAGGCTGAGACAGGAGGGGTCAGGAGAGCATAGCCAATAAGCACGGATAATGTATTGTGCCTGCTGAGCATAGCCAATAAGCAGGGATAATGTATTGGGCCTGTTGAGCATAGCCAATAAGCAGGGATAATGTATTGGGCCTACTGAGCATAGCCAATAAGCAGGGATAATGTATTGGGCCTGTTGAGCATAGCCAATAAGCACGGATAATAATGTATTGGGCCTGCTGAGCATAGCCAATAAGCAGGGATAATAATGTATTGGGCCTGCTGAGCATAGCCAATAAGCAGGGATAATAATGTATTGGGCCTGCTGAGCATAGCCAATAAGCAGGGATAATAATGTATTGGCCTGCTGAGCATAGCCAATAAGCAGGGATTAATAATGTATTGGGCCTGCTGAGCATAGCCAATAAGCAGGGATAATAATGTATTGGGCCTGCTGAGGCATAGCCAATAAGCAGGGATAATAATGTATTGGGCCTGCTGAGCATAGCCAATAAGCAGGGATAATAATGTATTGGGCCTGCTGAGCATAGCCAATAAGCAGGGATAATAATGTATTGGGCCTGCTGGACATAACCAAAAGCAGGGATAATAATGTATTGGGCCTGGGTGAGCATAGACAATAAGCAGGGGATAATAATGTATTGGGCCTGCTGAGCATAACCAATAAGCAGGATAATAATGTAATGGTGGGCCTGCTGAGCATAACAATAAGCAGGGATAATAATGTATTGGGCCTGCTGAGCACAACAATAAGCAGGATAATAATGTATTGGGCCTGCTGAGCATAGCCAATAAGCAGGGATAATAATGTGGGCCTGCTGAGCATAGCCAATAAAGGGATAATAATGTATTGGGCCTGCTGAGCATAGCCAATAAGCAGGGATAATGTATTGGCCTGCTGAGCATAGCCAATAAGCAGGGATAATAATGTATTGGGCCTGCTGAGCATAATAAGCAGGGATAATAATGTATTGGGCCTGCTGAGCATAGCCAATAAGCAGGGATAATAATGTATTGGGCCTGCTGAGCATAGCCAATAAGCAGGGATAATAATGTATTGGGCCTGCTGAGCATAGACAATAAGCAGGGATAATAATGTATTGGGCCTGCTGAGCATAGCCAATAAGCAGGGATAATAATGTATTGGGCCTGCTGAGCATAGCCAATAAGCAGGGATAATAATGTATTGGGCCTGCTGAGCATAGCCAATAAGCAGGGATAATAATGTATTGGGCCTGCTGAGCATAGCCAATAAGCATGGATAATAATGTATTGGGCCTGCTGAGCATAGCCAATAAGCAGGGATAATAATGTATTGGGCCTGCTGAGCATAGCCAATAAGCAGGGATAATGTATGGGCCTGTTGAGGCCAATAAGCAGGGATAATGTATTGGGCCTGTTGAGCAGCCAATAAGCAGGGATAATGTATTGGGCCTGTTGAGCATAGCCAATAAGCACGGATAATAATGTATTGGGCCTGTTGAGCATAGCCAATAAGCAGGGATAATAATGTATTGGGCCTGCTGAGCATAGCCAATAAGCAGGGATAATGTATTGGGCCTGCTGAGCATAGCCAATAAGCAGGGATAATAATGTGGGCCTGCTGAGCATAAATAAGCAGGGATAATAATGTATTGGGCCTGCTGAGCATAGCCAATAAGCAGGGATAATAATGTATTGGGCCTGCTGAGCATAGCCAATAAGCAGGGATAATAATGTATTGGGCCTGCTGAGCATAGCCAATAAGCAGGGATAATAATGTATTGTGCCTGCTGAGCATAGCCAATAAGCAGGGATAATAATGTATTGGGCCTGCTGAGCATAGCCAATAAGCAGGGATAATGTATTGGCCTGCTGAGCATAGCCAATAAGCAGGGATAATAATGTATTGGGCCTGCTGAGCATAGCCAATAAGCAGGGATAATAATGTATTGGGCCTGCTGAGCATAGCCAATAAGCAGGGATAATCAAGACAAAGTTGAACAGAGTGAAGCACAGAGAGATCCTTGATGAAAACCTGCTCCAGAGCGCTCAGTTACCTCAGACATGGACGAAGGGTCACCTTCCAACAAGGAAAACGACCCTGAGCAAGATGGCGGTCAGTGCAGATACAGTTTCTTGGTAGCTGAAGAAATGATTGGATTTCCTGACCCCAAATATGACCATTTGATAATTTCTAAGGTTATAAAACCCGTATGAATACGGTTTCGTTTGTTTTACTACAGTAATAGATTACTTTCTACAAGTTGTTCACCTCTAAAAACAATTCAGTGTCAGCGACAACACGAGATCCGCTAGCTGGCTTAAAAACTAGCTTGTCTCGTGTTACATGGAAGCTTCAGAACCAAAAGAAAGGGAGAAATCATCAGATGGACAATTAACAGCAAAAGATGGTTTTGGGTACTCTTCTTCAGAATGTAACTGGGTGGGGGATACTGCTATGGGGGATGGAGATTTAATGAGTATGGACAACACTGGTCACAACTTGCAGCCCTCAGTCCCCAGCTCAGGCCGTTTTACCTTACGGTCCCCAGTACTCCGGTCAAGCCCCAGGGGGAAAGATGAGATGCAAAACAATATTGTGATGCTTTTTGACAGCAACGATAGATGAAAGGGAACATGACTTGGAGGGATATGGTTAGGGAGAATACGATGAAAATTTAGGCCATGAAAAAAAATATATATATCTGACTGTCTTTGGAGAAGTGAAACCCCTCAAAAGTGGAAGTTATCTGGCAGGAAAATGAGAAGTGGACGAAACTCGAGCAAAAGGTGAACGAGGAGGAGAGATCCCAGCGCAGGTGGAATCTGAGGCTCCATGGAATTTCAGAGCAGGCGGGTGAGGACATCAAATCCAGAGTTGTTGACATCTGTGGAGTTGTTGACATCTGTGGAGTTGTTGACATCTGTGGAGTTGTTGACATCTGTGGAGTTGTTGACATCTGTGGAGTTGTTGACATCTGTGGAGTTGTTGACATCTGTGGAGTTGTTGACATCTGTGGAGTTGATGACATCTGTAGAGTTGTTGACATCTGTGGAGTTGTTGACATCTGTGGAGTTGTTGACATCTGTGGGAGTTGTTGACATCTGTGGAGTTGTTGACATCTTGGAGTTGTTGACATCTGTGGAGTTGTTGACATCTGTGGAGTTGTTGACATCTGTGGAGTTGTTGACATCTGTGGAGCTGTTGACATTCCAGAGTTGTTGACATTGTGGAGCTGTTGACATTCCAGAGTTGTTGACATTCCAGAGTTGTTGACATCTGTGGAGTTGTTGACATCTGTGGAGTTGTTGACATCTGTGGAGTTGTTGACATCTGTGGAGTTGTTGACATCTGTGGAGTTGTTGACATCTGTGGAGTTGTTGACATCTGTGGAGCTGTCATTCCAGAGTTGTTGACATTCCAGAGTTGTTGACATTCAGAGTTGTTGACATTCAGAGTTGTTGACATTCAGAGTTGTTGACATTCCAGAGTTGTTGACATTCCAGAGTTGTTGACATTCCAGAGTTGTTGACATTCAGAGTTGTTGACATTCAGAGTTGTTGACATTCAGGTTGTTGACATTCCAGAGTTGTTGACATCTGTGGAGCTGTCATTCCAGAGTTGTTGACATTCCAGAGTTGTTGACATCTGTGGAGCTGTCATTCCAGAGTTGTTGACATTCCAGAGTTGTTGACATCTGTGGAGCTGTCATTCCAGAGTTGTTGACATTCCAGAGTTGTTGACATTCCAGAGTTGTTGACATTCCAGAGTTGTTGACATTCCAGAGTTGTTGACATTCCAGAGTTGTTGACATTCCAGAGTTGTTGACATTCCAGAGTTGCTGACATCTGTGGAGCTGACATTCCAGAGTTGTTGACATCTGTGGAGCTGCCCCCTCTACACTCTAACCACTAGGCTACCCTGCCCTCTACACTCTAACCACTAGGCTACCCTGCCCCTCTACACTCTAACCACAAGGCTACCCTGCCGCCTCTACACTCTAACCACTAGGCTACCCTGCCGCCTCTACACTCTAACCACTAGGCTACCTGCCGCCTCTACACTCTAACCACTAGGCTACCCTGCCGCCTCTACACTCTAACCACTAGGCTACCCTGCCGCCTCACCCCCTAACCACTAGGCTACCCTGCCGCCTCTACACTCTAACCACTAGGCTACCCTGCCGCCTCTACACTCTAACCACTAGGCTACCCTGCCGCCTCTACACTCTAACCACTAGGCTCCCTGCCGCCTCTACCTCTAACCACTAGGCTACCCTGCCGCCTCTACACTCTAACCACTAGGCTGCCTGCCGCCTCTACACTCTAACCACTAGGCTACCCTGCCGCCTCTGCACTCTAACCACTAGGCTACCCTGCCGCCTCTACACTCTAACCCCTAGGCTACCCTGGCCTCTACCTCTAACCCCTAGGCTGCCTCCTCTGCACTCTAACCCCAGGCTACCCTGCCGCCTCTACACTCCTAACCCCTAGGCTACCCTGCCGCCTCTACACTCCCTAACCACTAGGCTGCCCTGCCGCCTCTACACTCTAACCACCACTAGGCTGCCCTGCCGCCTCTACACTCTAACCACTAGGCTACCCTGCCGCCTCTACACTCTAACCACTAGGCTACCCTGCCGCCACACCTAACCACTAGGCTACCCTGCCGCTCTCACTCTAACCACTAGGCTACCCTGCCCTCTACACTCTAACCACTAGGCTACCCTGCCGCCTCTACACTCTAACCCCTAGGCTACCCTGCCGCCTCTACACTCTAACCCCTGGGCTACCCTGCCGCCCCCCTCCTAACCCCTAGGCTACCCTGCCGCCTCCACACTCTAACCACTAGGCTACCCTGCCGCCCTCTACACTCTAACCACTAGGCTACCCTGCCCCTCTACACTCTAACCACTAGGCTACCCTGCCGCCTCTGCACTCTAACCACTAGGCTACCCTGCCGCCTCTACACTCCTAGGCTACCCTGCCGCCTCTGCACTCTAACCACTAGGCTACCCTGCCGCCTCTACACTCCTAACCCTAGGCTACCCTGCCGCCTCTACACTCTAACCACTAGGCTACCCTGCCGCCTCTACACTCTAACCACTAGGCTACCCTGCCTCCTCTACACTCTAACCACTAGGCTACCCTGCCGCCTCTACACTCTAACCACTAGGCTACCCTGCCGCCTCTACACATTAACCACTAGGCTATGCCGCCTCTACACTCTAACCACTAGGCTCACCTGCCGCCTCTACACTCTAACCACTAGGCTCACCTGCCGCCTCTACACTCTAACCACTAGGCTCACCTGCCGCCTCTACACTCTAACCACTGGCTTGCCGCCTCTACACTCTAACCACTAGGCTACCCTGCCGCCTCTACACTCTTCCACTAGGCTACCCTGCCGCCTCTGCACTCTAACCACTAGGCTACCCTGCCGCCTCTACACTCTAACCACAATACCCTGCCGCCTCTACACTCTAACCACTAGCTACCCTGCCGCCTCTACACTCTAACCCTAGGCTACCTCTTCTACACTCTAACCCCAGGCTGCCCTGCTGTCGCTCTCTGCACTCTAACCCCAGGGCTATGGCTCTAACTCTAACCCCTAGGCTGCCTGCCGCCTCTACTCTAACCACTAGGCTAACACTCTCTAACCACTAATGCCGCCTCGACATTAACCACTAGGCTACCCCTGAGCCTCTACAAACCACTAGCTCACCTGCCGCCTCTACACTCTAACCACTAGGCTGCCCTGCCGCCTCTAACTCTAACCACTAGGCTACCTGCCCCCTCTACTCTAACCAAGGCTACCCTGCCGCCTCTAAGGCTACCCTGCCGCCTCTAAACCCCTTACCCTGCCGCCTCTACACTCTAACCCCTAGGCTACCCTGCCGCCTCTGCACTCTAACCACTAGGCTACCCTGCCGCCTCTACACTCTAACCACTAGGCTGGACACTTCTAACCACTAGGCTACCCTGCCGCCTCTACTCTAACCACTAGGCTACCCCTGCCGCCTCTACACTCTAACCACTAGCTACCCTGCCGCCTCCACACTCTAACCCTAGGCTACCCTGCCGCCTCTACACTCTAACCCCTAGGCTACCCTGCCGCCTCTACACTCTAACCACTAGGCTACCCTGCTCCTCTAGAACCACTAGGCTACCCTGCCGCCTCTACCTCTAACCACTAGGCTACCCTGCCGCCTCTACACTCTAACCACTAGGCTACCCTGCCGCCTCTACACTCTAACCACTAGGCTCACCTGCCGCCTCTACACTCTAACCACTAGGCTCACCTGCCGCCTCTACACTCTAACCACTAGGCTCACCTGCCGCCTCTACACTCCTAACCACTAGGCTACCCTGCCGCCTCTACACTCTAACCACTAGGCTACCCTGCCGCCTCTACACTCTAACCACTAGGCTACCCTGCCGCCTCTACACTCTAACCACTAGGCTACCCTGCCCTCTACACTCTAACCACTAGGCTACCCTGCCGCCTCCCATTAATGGATCCTATTCTAATGTATCTGAAGTTAATAAACAGAGTTATTATACAATAGTAGACTGTTGGAAGATGATCATTTCAAGATGGATGCCAAACATATTATACAAGACAATTGGAGGGAAGCCCAACTATTTAAGTCTTATGGAAAATATTGTGAATGAATGAATTATGAGATGAGACAAACAGCCATGAAGAGATGTAAAGAAATGGCTGAACTTAAAAGATTGAGAAGATAAACTTGTTAAGGAAAACTCTCTCTAATCTCTATGGACCTTGATGAAGAAGGAAAGGCTCAGTTATTCTCTTTACAACTAGAAATGGAACCAATGTATGAAGAGAGAGCAGAAGAGATGGTTGGGGGTCTGTTATTCTCTTTACAACTAGAAATGGACAGAGAGCAGGAGGAGATGGTTGGAGGCTCAGTTATTCTCTTTACAACTAGAAATGGACAGAATGTATGAAGAGAGAGCAGAAGGAGATGGTTGGAGGGTCTGTTATTCTCTTTACAACTAGAAATGGACAGAATGTATGAAGAGAGAGCAGGAGGAGATGGAGGGTCTGTTATTCTCTCTACAACTAGAAATGGAACCAATGTATAAAGAGAGAGGGGAGGAGATGGTTGGGGGTCTGTTATTCTCTTTACAACTAGAAATGGACAGAGAGCAGGAGGAGATGGTTGGAGGGTCTGTTATTCTCTTTACAACTAGAAATGGACAGAATGTATAAAGAGAGAGCAGAAGGAGATGGTTGGAGGGTCTGTTATTCTCTCTACAACTAGAAATGGACAGAATGTATGAAGAGAGAGCAGAAGGAGATGGTTGGAGGGTCTGTTATTCTCTCTACAACTAGAAATGGACAGAATGTATGAAGAGAGAGCAGAAGGAGATGGTTGGAGGGTCTGTTATTCTCTTTACAACTAGAAATGGACAGAATGTATGAAGAGAGAGCAGAAGGAGATGGAGGGTCTGTTATTCTCTTTACAACTAGAAATGGACAGAATGTATGAAGAGAGAGCAGAAGGAGATGGTTGGAGGAAGGTGGTGAAAAAACACAACCGTTACAATTTTAGAGAAGTTCAGAATTTCCATCTATTCATAAGATGACAAGGAAAATGAAAACCCCAAAGATATTTCAAAACTTGTTTCAGAATTCTATGGTAGCCTTTATCCCAGTAATGCCTGTCCTACTAGTGACATATCTGCCTGTCCTGACTCTGTCAAAGACTATGCAAAATTCATAGACTTCCAAAAGTCTAGTGATTTTTAAGTGAAAAGAGAACAAATCTCCGGGGAATGACGGCATTATCAGTGTCAGTCTATAAATATTTTCAGAACGATATTGTTATAATGTTTTTAAAGAGGCAGTCGATTTATGGGTCCTGCCTGTTTCAATGACAACAAGGCCTCATTTCTGTAATACCCAAACCAAACAAAGACCCTGTGATGTCAGACAGTTGGAGACCAAATCACGTTACTGAACAGTGATGGAAAGCTGCTAGTATCCGTCTTTGCAGAAAGACTTTTTTAAAAAGGTCTTGACCAAATCATTGATGAAACCCAGTCTGGTTTTATGAAGGGCAGACACATATGTCATAATATTAGACTAGTATTGGACTTGATAGACGACAATGAGAACATTGTGGAAGATGGCTTTGTTTTATTTGTGGACTTTTATTTTTTTTGAGACAGTTAAGCATTATTTTATTTTTGAGACTTTTCAAAACTTCATATCAATAAGGATCAATAAGGATAGTTTTAGGGGTGTTATGACACTTCATATCAATAAGGATAGTTTTAAACATTCATTCAATTCAATAAGGATAGTTTTAGGGGTGTTAGACACTCAATAAGGATAGTTTTAGGGGTGTTATGACAATATCAATAGGATAGTTTTAGGGTGTTATGACACTTCATATCAATAAGGATCAATAAGGATAGTTTTAGGGGTGTTATGACACTTCATGTCAATAAGGATCAATAAGGATAGTTTTAGGGGTGTTATGGTTCATATCAATAAGGATCAATAAGGATAGTTTTAGGGGTCTTATGACACTTCATATCAATAAGGATCAATAAGGATAGTTTTAGGGGTGTTATGACACTTCATATCAATAAGGATAGTTTTAGGGGTGTTATGACACTTCATATCAATAAGGATCAATAAGGATAGTTTTAGGGGTCTTATGACACTTCATATCAATAAGGATAATAAGGATAGTTTTAGGGGTGTTATGACACTTCATATCAATAAGGATAGTTTTAGGGGTGTTATGACACTTCATATCAATAAGGATCAATAAGGATAGTTTTAGGGGTGTTATGACACTTCATGTCAATAAGGATCAATAAGGATAGTTTTAGGGGTCTTATGACACTTCATATCAATAAGGATCAATAAGGATAGTTTTAGGGGTGTTATGACACTTCATATCAATAAGGATCAATAAGGATAGTTTTAGGGTGTTATGACACTTCATATCAATAAGGATAGTTTTAGGGGTCTTATGACACTTCATATCAATAAGGATAGTTTTAGGGGTCTTATGACACTTCATATCAATAAGGATAGTTTTAGGGGTGTTATGACACTTCATATCAATAAGGATAGTTTTAGGGGTCTTATGAATATCAATAAGGATAGTTTTAGGGGTGTTATGACACTTCATATCAATAAGGATCAATAAGGATAGTTTTAGGGGTGTTATGACACATATCAATAAGGATCAATAAGGATAGTTTTAGGGGTCTTATGACACTTCATATCAATAAGGATAGTTTTAGGGGTGTTATGACACTTCATATCAATAAGGATCAATAAGGATAGTTTTAGGGTGTTATGACACTTCATATCAATAAGGATCAATGAGGATAGTTTTAGGGGTGTTATGACACTTCATATCAATAAGGATAGTTTTAGGGGTCTTATGACACTTCATATCAATAAGGATCAATGAGGATAGTTTTAGGGGTGTTATGACACTTCATATCAATAAGCTTGGTGTCTGGCCCAGGCTGGTTGGTGGCTGGCTCAGGCTGCTTGGTGTCTGGCCCAGGATGCATGGTGTCTGGCTCAGGATGCATGGTGTCTGGCTCAGGATGCATGGTGTCTGGCTCAGGCTGGTTGGTGGCTGGCTCAGGCTGGCTCAGGCTGCTTGGTGTCTGGCTCAGGCTGCTTGGCTCAGGATGCATGGTGTCTGGCTCAGGCTGCTTGGTGGCTGGCTCAGGCTGCTTGGTGTCTGGCTCAGGCTGCTTGGTGGCTGGCTCAGGCTGCTTGGTGGCTGGCTCAGGCTGCTTGGTGGCTGGCTCAGGCTGGTTGGTGACTGGCTCAGGCTGGTTGGTGACTGGCTCAGGCTGGTTGGTGGCTGGCTCAGGCTGCTTGGTGGCTGGCTCAGGCTGCTTGGTGGCTGGCTCAGGCTGCTTGGTGGCTGGCTCAGGCTGCTTGGTGGCTGGCTCAGGCTGCTTGGTGGCTGGCTCAGGCTGCTTGGTGGCTGGCTCAGGCTGCTTGGTGGCTGGCTCAGGCTGCTTGGTGGCTGGCTCAGGCTGCTTGGTGGCTGGCTCAGGCTGCTTGGTGGCTGGCTCAGGCTGCTTACACCGTGCAGCTCTGTAGTGAGACTGTTCTGTACTACTGGCCTGTTACACCGTGCAGCTCTGTAGTGAGACTGTTCTGTACTACTGGCCTGTTACACCGTGCAGCTCTGTAGTGAGACTGTTCTGTACTACTGGCCTGTTACACCGTGCAGCTCTGTAGTGAGACTGTTCTGTACTACTGGCCTGTTACACCGTGCAGCTCTGTAGTGAGACTGTTCTGTACTACTGGCCTGTTACACCGTGCAGCTCTGTAGTGAGACTGTTCTGTACTACTGGCCTGTTACACCGTGCAGCTCTGTAGTGTGAGACTGTTCTGTACTACTGGTCTGTTACACCGTGCAGCTCTGTAGTGTGAGACTGTTCTGTACTACTGGTCTGTTACACCGTGCAGCTCTGTAGTGTGAGACTGTTCTGTACTACTGGCCTGTTACACCGTGCAGCTCTGTAGTGTGAGACTGTTCTGTACTACTGGCCTGTTGGTGGCTCTGGTGTGAGACTGTTCTGTACTTGGCCTGTTACACCGTGCAGCTCTGTAGTGAGACTGTTCTGTACTACTGGCCTGTTACACCGCTGTGGAGACTGGGACTGGTCCTGTTACACCGGCAGCTCTGTACACTACTGGCCTGTTAGTGCAGCTCTGTAGTGAGACTGTTCTGTACTACTGGCCTGTTACACCGTGCAGCTCTGTAGTGAGACTGTTCTGTACTACTGTCCTGTTACACCGTGCAGCTCTGTAGTGAGACTGTTCTGTACTACTGGCCTGTTACACCGTTCAGCTCTGTAGTGAGACTGTTCTGTACTACTGGCCTGGACCGCAGCTCTGTAGTGAGACTGTTCTGTACTACTGGCCTGTTACACCGTGCAGCTCTGTAGTGAGACTGTTCTGTACTACTGTCCTGTTACACCGTGCAGTTGAACGCGCTGCTGGTCAGAGGGGATTTGGGAACGTCAGTCCAGAGTCCAGCCTGTGGAGAGGGACTGAGAGGAGAACATACACATATTGGAGTAGCCAGCTCTGGGAGGGAGGGGGCCAATGGTTCCAGCTGAACTTTGAGTCAAGAGTAGAGGGACTGACTGAGAGGAAAACCACTCAGCTCTGGGAGGGCGGGGGCCAATGGTTCCAGCTGGGCTGGGTGGGGCTGTGAGTCAAGAGTAGAGGGCTGGAGCAGGAGAGCGACTGGCTCCACTATGGGCCAAACCCAAACACAAAACCCTCCCTGTCTCACTATGGGCCAAACCCCCACACTCAACCCTCCCTGTCTCCTATGGACCAAACCCCCACACTCAATCTCCCTGTCTCCTTATGGGCCAAACCCCCACACTCAACCCTCCCTATGGACCAAACCCCCACACACAACCCTCCCTATGGACCAAACCCCCACACTCAAGCCTCCCTATGGACCAAACCCCCCACACTCAACACTCCCTATGGGCCAAACCCCCACACGCAACCCTCCCTGTCTCACCATGGGCCACACCCCACACTCAAACCTCCCTATGGACCAAACCCCCACACTCAACCCTCCCTGTCTCCTATGGGCCAAACCCCCACACTCAACCCTCCCTATGGACCAAACCCCCACACTCAACCCTTCCTGTCTCCCTATGGGCCAAACCCCCACACTCAACCCTCCCTATGGACCAAACCCCCACACCCTCCCTATGGACCAAACCCCCTCCCTCTATGGACCAAACCCCCACACTCAACACTCCCTATGGGCCAAACCCCCACACGCAACCCTCCCTGTCTCACTATGGGCCACACCCCCCACACTCAAACCTCCCTATGGACCAAACCCCCACACTCAACCCTCCCTGTCTCCCTATGGGCCAAACCCCCACACTCAACCCTCACTATGGACCAAACCCCCCACACTCAACCCTCCCTGCCTCCCTATGGGCCAAACCCCCACACTCAAGCCTCCCTATGGGCCAAACCCCCCACACTCAACCATCCCTATGGACCAAACCCCCACACTCTAACCTCCCTATGGACCAAACCCCCACCTATGGACTAAACCCCCCACACTCAACCCTCCCTATGGACCAAACCCCCCACACGCAACCCTCCCTGTCTCACTATGGGCCACACCCCCACACTCAAACCTCCCTATGGACCAAACCCCCCACACTCAATCCTCCCTATGGACCAAACCCCCACACTCAACCCTCCCTATGGACCAAACCCCCCCTACACTCAACCCTCCCTATGGACCAAACCCCCACACTCAACCCTCCCTATGGACCAAACCCCCACACTCAACCCTCCCTATGGACCAAACCCCCCACACTCAACCCTCCCTATGGACCAAACCCCCCACACTCAACCCTCCTCCTATGGACCAAACCCCCACACTCAACCCTCCCTATGGACCAAACCCCCACACTCAACCCTCCCTATGGACCAAACCCCCCACACTCAACCCTCCCTATGGACCAAACCCCCCACACTCAACCCTCCCTATGGACCAAACCCCCACACTCAACCCTCCCTATGGACCAAACCCCACACTCAACCCTCCCACTATGGACCAAACCCCCACACTCAACCTTCCCTATGGGCCAAACCCCCCACACTCAACCCTCCCTGTCTCCTATGGGCCAAACCCCCCACACTCAACCCTCCCTATGGACCAAACCCCCACACTCAACCCTCCCTGTCTCACTATGGGCCAAACCCCCACACTCAACCCTCCCTATGGACCAAACCCCCACACTCAACCCTCCCTGTCTCACTATGGGCCAAACCCCCACACTCAACCCTCCGTGTCTCCCTATGGGCCAAACCCCCCACACTCAACCCTCCGTGTCTCCCTATGGGCCAAACCCCCACACTCAACCTCTCCTATGGACCAAACCCCCACACTAAACCTCCCTGTCTCACTATGGGCCAAACCCCCACACTAAACCCTCCCTGTCTCCCTATGGGCCAAACCCCCACACTAAACCTCCCTGTCTCCCCTATGGACCACACCCCCACACTCAAACCTCCCTATGGACCAACCCCCCACACTCAACCCTCCCTGTCTCACTATGGGCCAAACCCCCCCACACTCAATTCTCCCTGTCTCACTATGGACCACACCCCCACACTCAAACCTCCCTATGGGCCAACCCCCCACACTCCACCCTCCCTGTCTCCCTATGGACCAAACCCCCCCCATACTCCACCCTCCCTGTCTCCCTATGGACCAAGCCCCCACACTCAAACCTCCCTGTCTCCCTATGGGCCAACCCCCCACACTCAACCCTCCCTATGGGCCAAACCCCCCACACTCAACCCTCCCTATGGGCCAAACCTCCCCACACTCAACCCTCCCTGTCTCCCTATGGACCAAACCCCCACACTCAACCCTCCCTATGGACCAAACCCCCCACACTCAACCCTCCCTGTCTCCCTATGGACCAAACCCCCACACTCAACCCTCCCTGTCTCCCTATGGACCAAACCCCAACTCAACCCTCCCTGTCTTCTTATGGACTCCAACCCTCCCTGTCTCCCTATGGGTCAAACCCTCCACACTCAACCCTCCCTGTCTTCTTATGGACCAAACCCCCCACACTCAACCCTCCCTGTCTCCCTATGGACCAAACCCCCACACTCAACCCTCCCTATGGACCAACCCCCCCCCCCACACTCAACCCCCCTGTCTCCCTATGGTCCAAACCCTCCACACTCAACCCTCCCTGTCTCCCTATGGTCCAACCCCCCCACACTCAACCCTCCCTGTCTCCCTATGCACCAAACCCCCACACTCAACCCTCCCTATGGACCAACCCCCCCCACACACTCAACCCCCTGTCTTCTTATGGACCAAACCACCCACACTCAACCCTTCCTAACCCCCCCACACTCAACCCTCCCTGTCTTCTTATGGACCAAACCCTCCACACTCAACCCCCCTGTCTCCCTATGGTCCAAACCCCCCACACTCAACCCTCCCTGTCTCCCTATGGGTCAAACCCTCCACACTCAACCCTCCCTGTCTTCTTATGGACCAAACCCCCACACTCAACCCTCCCTGTCTCACACAAGCTTCATAATGTTATTAACATGAGACAGTTCTGTCAGGCCTTTTTAAACACACATTCCCCCCCCCCCCCCACCCCCTAAACCTGCTGACTGAGTAAGAATGGACTTCGGCTGGAGCTGTGGCTGCTGTCTCTCTGTCATTGACCTGCTGGAGAGGAGAGGAAGGAGAGACGAGGCCTCTCTCAGTGGTGTGAGATGGTCCTTCCATTAGCCTACTGGAGAGGAGAGGAAGGAGAGACGAGGCCTCTCTCAGTGGTGTGAGATGGTCCTTCTATTAGCCTACTGAGAGGAGAGGGAAGGAGAGACGAGGCCTCACTCAGTGGTGTGAGATAGTCCTTCCATTAGCCTACTGGAGAGGAGAGGAAGGAGAGAGGCCTCACTCAGTGGTGTGAGATGGTCCTTCCATTAGCCTACTGAAGAGGAGAGGAAGGAGAGAGACCTCACTCAGTGGTGTGAGATGGTCCTTCCATTAGCCTACAGTGGTGTGAGATGGTCCTTCCATTAGCCTACTGGAGAGGAGAGGAAGGAGAGAGAGACCTCACTCAGTGGTGTGAGATGGTCCTTCCATTAGCCTACTGTCTCTAAATCACATGACAATTACATTTTGTTGTTGTGGTCATTGAGCAGATGCTCTTATCCAGAGCGACGTACAAGAAGCAATTAGGGTGAAGTGCCTTGCTCAAGGGCACATCGATATATTTGCTCATGGATTCGAACCAGCAACCTTTTGGTTACTGGCCCAACGCTCTTATCCGCTAAGCTACCTACCGCCCTATATATTACATCAGTGTGATGCTGCAGGCTGGCCTGGCTCCTATATATTACATCAGTGTGATGCTGCAGGCTGGCCTGGCTCCTATATATTACATCAGCGTGATGCTGCAGGCTGGCCTGGCTCCTATATATTACATCAGCATGATGCTGCAGGCTGGCCTGGCTCCTATATATTACATCAGTGTGATGCTGCAGGCTGGCCTGGCTCCTATATATTACATCAGTGTGATGCTGCAGGCTGGCCTGGCTCCTATATATTACATCAGCGTGATGCTGCAGGCTGGCCTGGCTCCTATATATTACATCAGCATGATGCTGCAGGCTGGCCCGGCTCCTATATATTACATCGTCAGTGTGATGCTGCAGGCTGGCCTGGCTCCTATATATTACATCAGCGTGATGCTGCAGGCTGGCCTGGCTCCTATATATTACATCAGTGTGATGCTGCAGGCTGGCCTGGCTCCTATATATTACATCAGCATGATGCTGCAGGCTGGCCTGGCTCCTATATATTACATCAGCATGATGCTGCAGGCTGGCCTGGCTCCTATATATTACATCAGCATGATGCTGCAGGCTGGCCTGGCTCCTATATATTACATCAGTGTGATGCTGCAGGCTGGCCTGGCTCCTATATATTACATCAGCATGATGCTGCAGGCTGGCCCGGCTCCTATATATTACATCAGCATGATGCTGCAGGCTGGCCTGGCTCCTATATATTACATCAGCATGATGCTGCAGGCTGGCCCGGCTCCTATATATTACATCAGCATGATGCTGCAGGCTGGCCTGGCTCCTATATATTACATCAGCATGATGCTGCAGGCTGGCCCGGCTCCTATATATTACATCAGCATGATGCTGCAGGCTGGCCTGGCTCCTATATATTACATCAGCATGATGCTGCAGGCTGGCCCGGCTCCTATATATTACATCAGCGTGATGCTGCAGGCTGGCCTGGCTCCTATATATTACATCAGCGTGATGCTGCAGGCTGGCCTGGCTCCTATATATTACATCAGTGTGATGCTGCAGGCTGGCCTGGCTCCTATATATTACATCGTCAGCATGATGCTGCAGGCTGGCCTGGCTCCTATATATTACATCAGCATGATGCTGCAGGCTGGCCTGGCTCCTATATATTACATCAGTGTGATGCTGCAGGCTGGCCTGGCTCCTATATATTACATCGTCAGCGTGTTGCTGCAGGCTGGCCCGGCTCCTATATATTACATCGTCAGCGTGTTGCTGCAGGCTGGCCCGGCTCCTATATATATTACATCAGCATGATGCTGCAGGCTGGCCCGGCTCCTATATATATTACATCAGTGTGACGCTGCAGGCTGGCCTGGCTCCTATATATTACATCAGGGTGATGCTGCAGGCTGGCCCGGCTCCTATATATTACATCAGGGTGATGCTGCAGGCTGGCCTGGCTCCTATATATTACATCAGTGTGATGCTGCAGGCTGGCCCGGCTCCTATATATTACATCAGTGTGATGCTGCAGGCTGGCCTGGCTCCTATATATTACATCAGTGTGATGCTGCAGGCTGGCCTGGCTCTATATATTACATCAGTGTGATGCTGCAGGCTGGCCTGGCTCCTATATATTACATCAGTGTGATGCTGCAGGCTGGCCTGGCTCCTATATATTACATCAGTGTGATGCTGCAGGCTGGCCTGGCTCCTATATATTACATCAGTGTGATGCTGCAGGCTGGCCTGGCTCCTATGTATTACATCAGTGTGATGCTGCAGGCTGGCCTGGCTCCTATATTATTACATCAGTGTGATGCTGCAGGCTGGCCTGGCTCCTATATATTACATCAGTGTGATGCTGCAGGCTGGCCTGGCTCCTATATATTACATCAGTGTGATGCTGCAGGCTGGCCTGGCTCTATATATTACATCAGTGTGATGCTGCAGGCTGGCCTGGCTCCTATATATTACATCAGCATGATGCTGCAGGCTGGCCTGGCTCCTATATATTACATCAGCATGATGCTGCAGGCTGGCCTGGCTCCTATATATTACATCAGTGTGATGCTGCAGGCTGGCCTGGCTCCTATATATTACATCAGTGTGATGCTGCAGGCTGGCCCGGCTCCTATATATTACATCGTCAGTGTGATGCTGCAGGCTGGCCCGGCTCCTATATATATTACATCAGTGTGATGCTGCAGGCTGGCCCGGCTCCTATATTATTACATCAGTGTGACGCTGCAGGCTGGCCTGGCTCCTATATATTACATCAGGGTGATGCTGCAGGCTGGCCTGGCTCCTATATATTACATCAGGGGTGATGCTGCAGGCTGGCCTGGCTCCTATATATTACATCAGTGTGATGCTGCAGGCTGGCCTGGCTCCTATATATTACATCAGTGTGATGCTGCAGGCTGGCCTGGCTCCTATATATTACATCAGTGTGATGCTGCAGGCTGGCCTGGCTCCTATATATTACATCAGTGTGATGCTGCAGGCTGGCCTGGCTCCTATATATTACATCAGTGTGATGCTGCAGGCTGGCCTGGCTCCTATATATTACATCAGTGTGATGCTGCAGGCTGGCCTGGCTCCTATATATTACATCAGCATGATGCTGCAGGCTGGCCTGGCTCCTATATATTACATCAGTGTGATGCTGCAGGCTGGCCTGGCTCCTATGTATTACATCAGTGTGATGCTGCAGGCTGGCCTGGCTCCTATATATTACATCAGTGTGATGCTGCAGGCTGGCCCGGCTCCTATATATTACATCAGTGTGATGCTGCAGGCTGGCCTGGCTCCTATATATTACATCAGTGTGATGCTACAGGCTGACCCGGCTCCTATATATTACATCAGCTTGATGCTGCAGGCTGGCCTGGCTCCTATATATTACATCGTCAGTGTGATGCTGCAGGCTGGCCCGGCTCCTATATATTACATCAGTGTGATGCTGCAGGCTGGCCTGGCTCCTATATATTACATCAGTGTGATGCTGCAGGCTGGCCTGGCTCCTATATTATGACATCAGTGCATGATGCTGCAGGCTGGCCTGGCTCCTATATATTACATCAGTCAGCATGATGCTGCAGGCTGGCCTGGCTCCTATATATTACATCAGTGCATGATGCTGCAGGCTGGCCTGGCTCCTATATATTACATCGTCAGCATGATGCTGCAGGCTGACCTGGTTCCTATATATTACATCAGTGTGATGCTGCAGGCTGGCCCTATCGCTCCTCCATATATTACATTGTCAGTGTGATGCTGCAGGCTGGCCTGGCTCCTATATATTACATCAGTGTGATGCTGCAGGCTGGCCTGGCTCCTATATATTACATCAGTGTGATGCTGCAGGCTGGCCCGGCTCCTATATTACATCAGGGTGATGCTGCAGGCTGGCCTGTCCTATATATTACATCAGGGTGATGCTGCAGGCTGGCCTGGCTCCTATATATTACATCAGTGTGATGCTGCAGGCTGGCCTGGCTCCTATATATTACATCAGTCTGATGCTGCAGGCTGGCCTGGCCTCCATATATTACATCAGTGTGATGATGCAGGCTGGCCTGGCTCCTATATATGACATCAGTGTGATGCTGACCTGGCTCCTATATATTACATCAGCATGATGCTGCAGGCTGACCTGGCTCTATATATACATCAGCGTGATGCTTGCAGCTGGCCTGGCTCCTATATATTACATTGTCAGCTGCTGCAGGCTGGCCTGGCTCCTATATTTACATCAGTGTGATGCTGCAGGCTGGCCTGGCTCCTATATATTACATCAGTGTGATGCTGCAGGCTTGGCCTGGCTCCTATATTTACATTTTTAGCGTGATGCTGCAGGCTCTATAGTTCCTCCAGTCTCTCTCCTCTGTCTCTAGTTCCTCCAGTCTCTCTCCTCTGTCTCTATAGTTCCTCCAGTCTCTCTCCTCTGTCTCTATCGTTCCTCCAGTCTCTCCTCTGTCTCTATCGTTCCTCCAGTCTCTCTCTCTGTCTCTATCGTTCCTCCAGTCTCTCTCCTCTGTCTCTATAGTTCCTCCAGTCTCTCTCCTCTGTCTCTATAGTTCCCCAGTCTCTCTCCCTGTCTCTATAGTTCCTCCAGTCTCTATAGTTCCTCCAGTCTGTCTCCTCAGTCTCTTTAGTTCCTCCAGTCTCGTCTGTCTCTATAGTTCCTCCAGTCTCTCTCCCTCTGTCTCTTAGTTCCCCCAGTCTCTCTCCTCTGTCTTTATAGTTCCCCAGTTCTCTCCTCTGTCTCAAAAGTTCCTCCAGTCTCTCTGTCTCTATAGTTCCTCCAGTCTCTCTCTCTGTCTCATAGTCGTTGGTCTCTATAGTTCCCCCAGTCTCTCCCTGTCTCTATAGCTGTTGGTCTCTATAGTTCCCCAGTCTCTCCCCTCTGTCTCTATAGTTGTTGGTCTCTCTAGTTCCCCAGTCTCTCCTCTGTCTCTATAGCCGTTGGTCTCTCAGTTCCCCCAGTCTCTCTCCTCTGTCTCTATAGCTGTTGGTCTCTCTAGTTCCTCCAGTCTCTCCTCTGTCTCTATAGCTGTTGGTCTCTCTCTAGTTCCCCCAGTCTCTCTCCTCTCTCTTTATAGCCGTTGGTCTGGCTCTAGTTCCCCAGTCCTCCTCTGGCTGTTTTCCCAGTCTCTCTGTCTCTACATTTCCTTTGGAACTTTCCCCTTCCCCAGTCTATTCCTCTGTCTCTAAGCTGTTGAATCTCTGCTGCTTGTTCCCAGTCTCTCTCACCTCTGTCTCTATAGTGTTGGTCTACTCCCCCAGTCTCTCTCCTCTGTCTCCTATAGCTGTTGGTTACAGTCCACTCAGTCTGGCCCAGTCTTGAATCCTACTGCTTTATAGTTCCCCAGTCAGTCTCTCTAGTGTCCTATAGTTCCCCAGTCTCTCTCCTCTGTCTTGTCATTGAATCCTCTAGTTCCCCCAGTCTCTCTCCTCCTCTCTTTTATAGCCGTTGGTCTCTATAGTTCCCCCAGTTTGTCCTCACAGTCAGTCTCTCTTAGTTCCTGAATCCTCTGTCTTTTATAGTCCACACAGTCAGTCTCCTCTGTCTCTAGCTGTTGGTCTACCCCCAGTCTCTCTCTCCTCTGTCTCCTACTATTTGTCCAGTCTCACAGTCAGTCTGGCTCTTATAGTCGTTGGTCTGTCTAGTTCCCCCAGTCTCTCCTCTGTCTCTATTCAGTCCACACAGTCAGTCTCTCTGTCTCTATAGTTCCTCTCTCACTCAGTCTGTCTCTTAGCTGCTGGTCCTACTGCTGTTTGTTCCCCACAGTCTCTCTCCTCTGTCTCTATAGTTCCTCCAGTCTCTCCCTCTGTCTCTATAGTGTTGAATCTCTGCTAGTTACAGTCCACACAGTCAGTCTGGCCTCTGTCTCTATAGCTGTTGGTTCTCTGGTTCCCCCAGTCAGTCCTCTGTCTCTATAGCTGTTGGTCTCTCTGTTTGTTACAGTCCACACAGTCAGTCTGTCTCTAAGTGTTGAATCTCTCTGTTTGTTACAGTCCACAGTCAGTCTTTATAGCCGTTGGTCTCTTACAGTCCACCAGTCAGTCTCTCCTCTGTCTCTTTAGTTCCCCCAGTCTCACTCAGTCTGTCTTTATAGTGTTGGTCTCTCTAGTTCCCCCAGTCTCTCCTCTGTCTCTATAGCTGTTTGTTACTAGTCCACACAGTCTCTGGCTCCTCTGTCTCTATAGCCGTCCACACACAGTCTCTATAGTTCCCCCAGTCCACTCAGTCCTCTCTATAGCTGTTGGTCTCTCTGTTCCCCCAGTCCACTCAGTCTCTGGCTCTTAGTGTTGTCTCTGCTGTTTGTTACAGTCCACACAGTCAGTCTGGCTCTTAGTGTTGAATCTCTCTGTTTGTTCCAGTCCACACAGTCAGTCTGGCTCCTCAGTGTCTCTATAGCCGTTGGTCTCTATTAGTGTTGAATCCTACTGCTGTTAGTCCACTCAGTCCTCTGGCTCTTTAGTGTTGAATCTCTCTGTTAGTCCACACAGTCAGTCTGGCTCTTAGTGTTGAATCCTACTGCTGTTTGTTACAGTCCACTCCAGTCTGTCTCTTAGTGTTGGTCTCTCTAGTTCCCACACAGTCTCTCTCCTCTCTTTATGTTTGTTACAGTCCACACAGTCAGTCTGGTCTGGCGCTTGGTTACAGTCCACACAGTCAGTCTGGCTCGTTCCAGTCCTCCTTGCTTGGCTGTTTTACAGTCTGTCAGTGCTGTTAGTGTTGAATTGTTGGCAGTCCAGTCAGTCTGGCTCTTAGTGTTGATTTCCTTTCCACACAGGAACTTTCCCTTCCTTAGTGTTGAATCCTCAGTTACAGTCCACACAGTCAGTCTGGCTCTTAGTGTTGAATCCTACTGTTTGTTACAGTCCACACAGTTCATCTGGTTTCTAAGTCCACACAGTTGGCTCTTAAGTCCTACTGCTGTTGAATGTTAGTCAGTGTTGAATCCCTGTTAGTCCACACAGTCAGTCTGGCTCTTAGTGTTGAACTTACTGCTGTTAGTCAGTCTGGCTCTAAGTCAGTCTGGCTCTTAGTTGAGTCCATCTGGCTACTGCTGTTTGTTACAGTCCACACAGTCAGTCTGGCTCTTAGTGTTGAATCCTACTGCTGTTTGTTACAGTCCACACAGTCAGTCTGGCTCTAAGTGTTGAATCCTACTGCTGTTAGTCCACACAGTCAGTCTGGCTCTAAGTGTTGAATCCTACTGCTGTTTGTTACAGTCCACACAGTCAGTCTGGCTCTTAGTGTTGAATCCTACTGCTGTTTGTTACAGTCCACAGTCAGTCTGGCTCTAAGTATTGAATCCTACTGCTGTTTGTTACAGTCCACACAGTCAGTCTGGCTCTTAGTGTTGAATCCTACTGCTGTTTGTTACAGTCCACAGTCAGTCTGGCTCTAAGTATTGAATCCTACTGCTGTTTGTTACAGTCCACACAGTCAGTCTGGCTCTTAGTGTTGAATCCTACTGCTGTTTGTCCACACAGTCAGTCTGGCTCTTAGTGTTGAATCCTACTGCTGTTTGTTACAGTCCACAGTCAGTCTGGCTCTTAGTGTTGAATCCTACTGCTGTTTGTTACAGTCCACACAGTCAGTCTGGCTCTTAGTGTTGAATCCTACTGCTGTTTGTTACAGTCCACACAGTCAGTCTGAATCCTACTGCTGTTTGTTACTTAGTGTTGAAATCCTACTGCTGTTTGTTACAGTCCACACAGTCAGTCTGGCTCTTAGTGTTGAATCCTACTGCTGTTTGTTACAGTCCACACAGTCAGTCTGGCTCTTAGTGTTGAATCCTACTGCTGTTTGTTACAGTCCACAGTCAGTCTGGCTCTTAGTGTTGAATCCTACTGCTGTTTGTTACAGTCCACACAGTCAGTCTGGCTCTTAGTGTTGAATCCTACTGCTGTTTGTTACAGTCCACACAGTCAGTCTGGCTCTTAGTGTTGAATCCTACTGCTGTTTGTTACAGTCCACAGTCAGTCTGGCTCTTAGTGTTGAATCCTACTGCTGTTTGTTACAGTCCACACAGTCAGTCTGGCTCTTAGTGTTGAATCCTACTGCTGTTTGTTACAGTCCACACAGTCAGTCTGGCTCTTAGTGTTGAATCCTACTGCTGTTTGTTACAGTCCACACAGTCAGTCTGGCTCTTAGTGTTGAATCCTACTGCTGTTTGTTACAGTCCACTGCTGTTTGTTACAGTCCAGTCTGGCTCTTAGTGTTGAATCCTACTGCTGTTTGTTACAGTCCACACAGTCAGTCTGGCTCTTAGTGTTGAATCCTACTGCTGTTTGTTACAGTCCACACAGTCAGTCTGGCTCTTAGTGTTGAATCCTACTGCTGTTTGTTACACAGTCCACAGTCAGTCTGGCTCTCAGTGTTGAATCCTACTGCTGTTAGTCCACACAGTCAGTCTGGCTCTTAGTGTTGAATCCTACTGCTGTTAGTCCACACAGTCAGTCTGGCTCTTAGTGTTGAATCCTACTGCTGTTAGTCCACACAGTCAGTCTGGCTCTTAGTGTTGAATCCTACCGCTGTTTGTTACACAGTCAGTCTGGCTCTTAGTGTTGAATCCTACTGCTGTTTGTTACAGTCCACACAGTCAGTCTGGCTCTTAGTGTTGAATCCTACTGCTGTTTGTTACAGTCCACACAGTCAGTCTGGCTCTTAGTGTTGAATCCTACTGCTGTTTGTTACAGTCCACACAGTCAGTCTGGCTCTTAGTGTTGAATCCTACTGCTGTTTGTTACAGTCCACAGTCAGTCTGGCTCTTAGTGTTGAATCCTACTGCTGTTTGTTACAGTCCACACAGTCAGTCTGGCTCTTAGTGTTGAATCCTACTGCTGTTTGTTACAGTCCACACAGTCAGTCTGGCTCTTAGTGTTGAATCCTACTGCTGTTTGTTACAGTCCACACAGTCAGTCTGGCTCTTAGTGTTGAATCCTACTGCTGTTAGTCCACACAGTCAGTCTGGCTCTTAGTGTTGAATCCTACTGCTGTTTGTTACAGTCCACACAGTCAGTCTGGCTCTTAGTGTTGAATCCTACTGCTGTTTGTTACAGTCCACACAGTCAGTCTGGCTCTTAGTGTTGAATCCTACTGCTGTTTGTTACAGTCCACACAGTCAGTCTGGCTCTTAGTGTTGAATCCTACTGCTGTTTGTTACAGTCCACACAGTCAGTCTGGCTCTTAGTGTTGAATCCTACTGCTGTTTGTTACAGTCCACACAGTCAGTCTGGCTCTAAGTGTTGAATCCTACTGCTGTTTGTTACAGTCCACACAGTCAGTCTGGCTCTTAGTGTTGAATCCTACTGCTGTTCAGTCTGGCACAGTCCACACAGTCAGTCTGGCTCTTAGTGTTGAATCCTACTGCTGTTTGTTACAGTCCACAGTCAGTCTGGCTCTTAGTGTTGAATCCTACTGCTGTTAGTCCACACAGTCAGTCTGGTTTCTTAGTGTTGAATCCTACTGCTGTTTGTTACAGTCCACAGTCAGTCTGGCTCTTAGTGTTGAATCCTACTGCTGTTTGTTACAGTCCACAGTCAGTCTGGCTCTTAGTGTTGAATCCTACTGCTGTTTGTTACAGTCCACACAGTCAGTCTGGCTCTTAGTGTTGAATCCTACTGCTGTTTGTTACAGTCCACACAGTCAGTCTGGCTCTTAGTGTTGAATCCTACTGCTGTTAGTCCACACAGTCAGTCTGGCTCTTAGTGTTGAATCCTACTGCTGTTTGTTACAGTCCACACAGTCAGTCTGGCTCCTACTAGTGTTGAATCCTACTGCTGTTACTCCACACAGTCAGTCTGGCTCTTAGTGTTGAATCCTACTGCTGTTTGTTACAGTCCACACAGTCAGTCTGGCTCTTAGTGTTGAATCCTACTGCTGTTTGTTACAGTCCACACAGTCAGTCTGGCTCTTAGTGTTGAATCCTACTGCTGTTTGTTACAGTCCACAGTCAGTCTGGCTCTTAGTGTTGAATCCTACTGCTGTTTGTTACAGTCCACACAGTCAGTCTGGCTCTAGTGTTGAATCCTACTGCTGTTTGTTACAGTCCAGCCAGTCTGGCTCTTAGTGTTGAATCCTACTGCTGTTTGTTACAGTCCACACAGTCAGTCTGGCTCTTAGTGTTGAATCTTACTGCTGTTTGTTACAGTCCACACAGTCAGTCTGGCTCTTAAGTGTTGAATCCTACTGCTGTTTGTTACAGTCCACAGTCAGTCTGGCTCAGTCCACAGTCAGTGGCTCTGTGTTGAATCCTACTGCTGTTTGTTACAGTCCACACAGTCAGTCTGGCTCTTAGTGTTGAATCCTACTGCTGTTTGTTACAGTCCACACAGTCAGTCTGGCTCTTAGTGTTGAATCCTACTGCTGTTTGTTACAGTCCACACAGTCAGTCTGGCTCTTTAGTGTTGAATCCTACTGCTGTTTGTTACAGTCCACACAGTCAGTCTGGCTCTTAGTGTTGAATCCTACTGCTGTTTGTTACAGTCCACACAGTCAGTCTGGCTCCACACAGTCAGTATCGCTGAATGAATCCTACTGCTGTTTGTTACAGTCCACACAGTCAGTCTGGCTCTACGCTAGTGTCTGAAATCCTACTGCTGTTTGTTACAGTCCTGGCTCTTAGTCACACAGTCTGGCTCTCTAGTGTTGAATCCTACTGCTGTTTGTTACAGTCCACACAGTCAGTCTGGCTCTTAGTGTTGAATCCTACTGCTGTTTGTTACAGTCCACACAGTCAGTCTGGCTCTTAGTGTTGAATCCTACTGCTGTTTGTTACAGTCCACACAGTCAGTCTGCCTTAGTGTTGAATCCTACTGCTGTTTGTTACAGTCCACAGTCAGTCTGGCTCTAGTGTTGAATCCTACTGCTGTTTGGTTACAGTCCACAGTCAGTCTGGCCTTAGTGTTGAATCCTACTGCTGTTTGTTACAGTCCACACAGTCAGTCTGGCTCTTAGTGTGCTGGAATCCTACTGCTGTTTGTTACAGTCCACACAGTCAGTCTGGCTCTAGTGTCCTACTGCTGTTTGTTACAGTCCACAGTCAGTCTGGCTCTTAGTGTTGAATCCCAATGCTGTTTGTTACAGTCCACACAGTCAGTCTGGCTCTTAGTGTTGAATCCTACTGCTGTTTGTTACAGTCCACACAGTCAGTCTGCTCTAGTGTTGAATCCTACTGCTGCTTGTCAGCAGTCCACACAGTCAGTCTGGCTCTTATGTTGAATCCTACTGCTGTTTGTTAGGATAAATGTGATTAGTAAGAAGTAATGTGGTATATTACTCCATTACACTACTTTTTTTTGTCTTTAAATAAAAATATCAGAGACAACGTTTAGGCTGCCTAGTGGTAACGGGACCGCCGAGGTGTGTGTGTGTGTGTGTGTGTGTGTGTGTGTGTGTGTGTGTGTGAGAGATTAGGAACTGACTGAGGCGTCGTTCACAATCAGTTGAAGCAGCAGACTCAACTAACGTGGAAAACAACTTGTGAACAAAGTAAATATCCAAGAAACATGACAAAGTCTCTCACCTTGTAGACTTTCCAGTAAATTAGACCAACATTTATGGCCACAAATAAGCCAATAATATATGCCATTAGTGACGCTTTTATCCAAAGCGACTTAGTCATGTGTGCATACATTCTACGTATGAGTGGTCCCGGCGATCGAACCCACTACCCTGGCGTATTTAAGGCCTGTGTGTGTGTGTGTGTGTGTGTGTGTGTGTGTGTGTGTGTGTGTGTGTGTGTGCAGCGCCTCCAAAAATGAATCTCTCATTGCGCACAGCTCCCCTGTCAGGCAGCGTTGCTGTGTGAGGTGGGGATCTAGGATCTGTATTTCTATGTGCAATTAGCATCTATGAAACAAAACGGCCGAAACACTTTGAAAACACAAAGTGAGACAAAGATACAGCATTCTGACCTGACTCACGTGTGTTCATACATTATTTTTTGACTGTTTTTATTCGTAGTGCCTTGCGAATTGACCCCCCGCCAACGTGGCTGGTGAAACAGACAGTCTTTAACGGCCAGACAGTCTTAGCGGCCAGACAGTCTTTAGCGGCCAGACAGTCTTTAGCGGCCAGACAGTCTTAGCGGCCAGACAGTCTTAGCGGCCAGACAGTCTTAGCGGCCAGACAGTCTTAGCGGCCAGACAGTCTTAGCGGCCAGACAGTCTTAGCGGCCAGACGCTAAACGGGTGTTAAATGTTATGACCTGCCTCTGATCCAGCCTGGAGACTTTCTGACAGGCTGTTTGTCTTTCTGGACAGGTGAGAACGACTGATTCGTTCTCATTGAAGCCACAAAGTTCAGGGCAGACCGTGGTACTGCAGGCTAGCTCAGTGCTGCCCCCCTCTCATTGAATAACTCTAGTTGAAGGCCGACCAGGGTACTGCAGGCTAGCTCAGTGCTGCCCCCCTCTCATTGAATAACTCTAGTTGAAGGCCGACCGGGGTACTGCAGGCTAGCTCAGTGCTGCCCCCCTCTCATTGAATAACTGTAGTTGAAGGGTTACTGGTCTTCACATAGGAATGAATGATCAAACCAAAGTTTATTTGTCACGTCCCCCGAATACAACAGGTGTAGATGAGGATGTCACGTCCCCCGAATACAACAGGTGTAGATGAGGATG